>NC_092207.1:6166644-6180737 GCF_043381705.1 Parasteatoda tepidariorum | reverse complement strand
ATGCCACTATCCACATAAATCAATTATTAATCAAAAATCGAATATCAATTACTTTTCTTTATAATGCAATAAAATCTGGCGAGCAGCTATTTAAACGATCAAACACTTCGTTTGTTTATTTGTGGCTTGAAGTTAGGCTCGCAGAAAATGCCGTTCATGGGTTAAATTTAGTAGGAATAACACAGCCTGTGACGTAGGCTATAGTATACCCAATTGCAGAGCACGGAAGCGAGCGGAGCAGGAAAAAGAGTCGTTGAATAGAACTAGTGATCCTTTTACGACTGCTGATTCTTTTACAATTAACGTCGCAGGTTGCGAAGGTTAACTAAAAGTGCGCGGAGGGACTCCACGCACTATTTTTTTTTCATAGTTATGTTTCTTAAACATGAATCAAACTTAAATCACCTGTAATTGAAATAATAAGTTATATATTGAAAAGCAAAATGAATGAAGAAACAGTGCTAATTCGTATAGGAGAAACGAAAAAAATCGCCTCATCTAATTAACGAAAATGATGCTTGATTAAATTTATTGTTAGATAATAATTAAATTAAAGTATAACTATGTTCCAGAACGCTAAATTAATAGGGAAAAAGTACTTATTCTTCAAGGGGAACCTTGAAAAATTACCATACTAATATCGACTCAAATAGGACTTAAATAATTTTTGGTAATAGTATGTAAAAATTTAAATAAAAAAAAATAAAAAAAACTTTGTACAAAAAAAATAAATTAAAAGAAAAATGGTACTGATTCGGTTTAGATAAACGTAAAAAAAAAAAAATCGAACTTTAAGACCTCACTGATGCTTAATTAGTTTTTGCTATAAGTATTAACTGAGATGGAAAAAAAAATGCTATGTACTTACTATAATGCAAAATTAATAGAGAAATGATACTAATTCATTTAAGAAAAATATAACAAATGTTGAATCTCTAGCTGATTATTTAATTTCAGTAAAAAGTACCAGTTGAAATTAAAAATAAGCTATGTTAAAAGTAATATAAATGGAAAAAATGTACTATTCCATCTTAGAGAAGCGTAAAAAATCGCCAAATTATTTTTGACACCAATGACGCTTAATTAATTTCATAACTGTACTAACTAGAATAAAAAAAGTCTAAGCTATATACTATAAGTAAAATTAATAGACGGTTGGTACGATTTCTTTTCAGTGAAAGATAAAAATAAAGATAGTTGATGTGTATTAAAACTGCGTCAATGCCGGGAAGATTTAATTCAGATATTGTGAGTAAAGGTTTTTTACGGCCTCTTTAAAGGAGTAAGCACAAGAGAAAAATCGCGTGCTTGTGGTAAGTTTTGACTTTCGTGAGTTCTCCTCGAGTAACAGCCATATGCCAAATGATTCTGAATGTAGTTAATCTTGAGATGAACAGCTTAAAACGTGTTTCGCTTAATCTAATAAGGTAAAGCAACCAGAAACTTTAAAAATATAATAATAAATTTAATAAATGAAATTATTTTAGCTTTATTGTGTCGGTAAGCAACTTTCAGTTCTGTGCAGAATTTCGTAGCGTCGTTCAGTATTGATGTATTGAACGCTTACTTTTTTCCGCTTCATGCGGAGAACGGGTATTCAGCTAGTACTATGTAATTTGAAAATCTAATTGGGTTTTTTCAGTACTTTATTTTACACTTTTATCAATTACTTTCATGAAAACCTATTTGTTCCTACAAGTTCAATTATATAGTTGCAGATAAAGTATTCCTATGTACTTTAAAGCAAAATCCTATGTACTTTACAGCAAAACTTACTTCTAACAGCAGGTGTAAAGTTCACAAAGTTGCTGTTTTAAGCAATGCTGTAAATATCTCAGCAGACTAACGCTAATTCCATAAATTTTTTGTTTGTTTGTTTACTGACAGCAGATATTCCCATGCGCATTGGAATCAGTTCAATGGTTTCATTGCAAAAAACATTTCACATAGAAAAAGGACATATTTAATAACATATTTGACATATAATATGAGTGTTACATATATTAAATATGTTACTAAATAATTGTTATTTTGTCAATTTTATGTTATGTTTTTTGCACGATAATTACAGTTCCGTACTTAAAAATGTATTTAGTTTACCTAAATACTAAAAATGATGACGACTATTCAACAACATTTTTACACTGTAAGTTGTCATGTCATTTTGTACTATTAAACCTGTCAAACCTCGATATCTCGAACTAGAAGGGAGAGGAGAAAAAATTCGAGATACCGAAAATTTGAATTATCGAAAATTGCATGTTATCGATGGTAGAATAAAGAAAAATGCTCTTTACATACCTTATTTACTATTCCATATTTATTTTAAAAGCACTTTTTACATTTAAAAAATGCAATTGTTGTTTGCTTTAGAGATGTGTAAGAAAGTTTGTCTATAACACTTTCTAAGTGGACTATAGCTTTAAATTTCTCTTCAGACACATTCAGCTGCCTCTCAATAAATCTCCTTACAGTGTCCACTGCAGAAAGTGTTTGTTTGAGAATTGATTATGAGAATTGACTATTCTTAAAAAAAAAAATTTGTGAATATTTTTTTTATTTTTGGAGAAAAAAAATCTTTACTATTAATGGAAAAAAAATTCAAGTTATCGAGGGATTAGAAAAAAAAATTCGAGAAATCAAGGTTTTTTTAGCATTGAGTGTATAGGAAATTTGAAGGGAATTTTTTCTTCTTCAAGATATCGGAAAATTCGTGAAATCGAGGTTCAAGTTAGCGAGTTTCGACTGTATATTGAAAATGCCACCATCATTATGGGGAATTACTCTTCATAAAAGTATGTTTTCTTTCACATTTTTTCCATTACATTTTGGTTCATGATTATTGTACGGTATTATCATTAGTCCTGAAATTTTCTCCTTGATACAAAATCAAATTTGTTGAAAACCATGCAGTGCTTTCTTTCAAAATTTACAAAAACGTTTTAGAAACTTATTTGAAACTTATTAAAACTTTAAGATATTTAAAACATACTTCTTCTTTAGTTGCGCATTTTTTTTTTTACTACTACAAAATTATGTCATTTTTAAATTTTTAAAATTTTTTTTAAGCATGTATGAAAAGAGCTACTTTAAATGATCGTACATCGCGCAATTTTTAACCATTTTCCTTTGAAATTTTAAAATGTTAGTTTTGTTATTAATTGAAAATTTATATATAAAAAAAAAATTTCAATGATTATTCTTAAAGTCACGTCAGGAAAAAAAAAATTCAAATATAAATATGTCCATATTTCTATAAACATTTAAGCTAGGCTTGCGAAATTTTCATTCAATTCTTGCATATAATAACCAAAGTAAATGAAGCAAGTTACAAGTTTATTGCTATATTTTCAGACATAGGGTGTTCAAATACAATTTTTTTCGTACGTCATTCATTGCTGGTCCCTCAAACATCTGAAAGCCTTAAACTTTACTGATAAGTACAAGAAATCGTTTGACTTAAACGCTTCTAGAGTTATGAAACATTCCTCTGAGTATGCTTAAGAAAATGTCAAAAACTGGAAGCGTCTTTTCAATTATAGTTGGTAGGTTATCTTTTGCAATATTGAAAATTCGAACAATTTTAAAAATGTTTTCTTCGAAATGCAGGATTAAAATGTCACAAAGAATGGGAGAGAGGGGTTTGCCCATGGCTACTCCTCTCTCCTATTCCTTATTAATTATTAGCTTATTATTAATTATTATTAATTTAATTGTTTATTATTGATTTGTTATTAATTTTTAATTTGTTTATAAGATTGGAAAGAAATTAGCTTAAAACAGGAAGGAGACAATTTTAATAAAAGAGTAGGGCCCTTAGTTGTAAGCACAAGAATTAGACAATTTCAATAGAAAGCTTAGTTTTTATTGAGGGTGCTAGTTGGGGAACAAAATCGTGGACATTTTTAACAGTACTATTAAAAATAGAATTAAAAGTTCTTCTACTATTTCGAAACGTAGCTTTAAATTATTACCTTCTCCAAACTTCAACTTTTCTATAAACTTATTGCTTCAAATATTTACACTCTGAGATTAATTGATAACACATTTATAGCTTCCATAGTGACCAAAATTCCCATGATTTTAATGACATACGTAAGCATTTTATTTTATTTTATAACCAGTGTTGAACAGTCTATCTAATTCTGATGACAGCTATCCGTGTTCAATTTCGTAGCCATGTAATTTTAAACCCAACGCAGAAGATAAGGGAACTCCTAGATCCAACATTCGGTCAAACTAGCCTTCGTGGTGGACTTTTTGATGGAAATAACCCACATTTGCGTTACACTGAGAGAAAGACCACGAAAATACCCCACGGTTAGCCAGACGCCAAGGAGTTTCCAACCCATTATTCGCTTTTCACTGAGTATATTTCACGTCAGCACTGTGATCGGTGCTAGCCGGGAACGGAATTCGTATCAACCAGCCACTGCTGGAAATCGAACTTGTGCACTTCATTGGGAGGCTCTGTACCCTGAGCCCTCACGGCTTACTTAAGCATTTCTCACACCCCTCTTTCTGCGAAAAATAAGTAATTCACAAACATCCACTCCTCTTTAAATGCTAAGTTTATGCATTATTTGAACTGCCCCTACACTGTATTTTATTTTATGTCCGTTGTTGAACAGCTGACACAATTTTGGGTCTATGACTACTAATGTTCAACTCCGTAGCCTTGTAATTTTGAACCCCATCCGGAAGACAAGGAAACTCTTTATCAGTACTCACAGAAGTATGATTTGTTATGGGAACATGGAGGACTTTGTGACCTGACATAATCAACGTGCATCAGTCACCATTTACATCACAGGGAGTCTTCGGCCGCTGGGATCGAACCCACTATCATTGGATCTTTCATACTCTGTATTGCAAACTGTGGCTCAATATCTATGACATTGAACAACCCCAAAACTTGAGTGATGGAATACCATTCCAGGTTAACTCTATTTTGAGCAGTTCATATACGGTTTAAAGGGTTCTATTAAAATCTAAACACTTACTATTGTTGTATAAGCTTATATCAAACTCTCACGCTTTCACACCATATGTGAATTATTTTCACTTCCGAAAACATCAATTTTGGCGTTCTTTGAATATCGCCTGTTATATCAAAATTAGCTGGAGAATTTGTTGTTGTCTTGTAAGTTCAGTGGTATTCATCAACAGAAAGTAATTACATCTAAATAATTATATTGGAACATGTTTCATCGTTTCTGTCATGGTATTTGTTTCAGCAACGAGGTTTCTGCAATATTCCGACTCTTTAAAAAAAAATATTCCATCCCTTATCAATTTTTTTTTCCAAACAAGCATTCCAAATCCATTTACGTTTTTTTAAAAATAAAAAATTTTTTTTTTCCTTTGGATGCGCAGGATCACCGCCCACTCCACTTTGTAGGGGTGTTTCCTATCACTTGATTGGTTATCTTTCTTCCAATAGCTCTAGCTTTAGCCACGCCTTTCACCAACCCACGTACTTCTAAGTTTGCCTCAGGCTAGGAATGAACACCGGAACAAGTCAGCTGTCGGTAAGTTAAAAGCTCATATTGTCATTTAATTTGTCTCCTAAGCGTGCTTTGTATTTCTGCTTGAAAATCGCAAATTGCCAGAAAATTGCTGGCAATTAGAATTTATTTTTTTGGCAACACAATGCTTACTGAGTTAATTGTTTTTAATATTTTCATGAGTCGCTGTCGGAAGTAATAAAAAAAAGAAGAAAAAAAAAACATACTACATTTGAAAATACTATTTAATGAAAGTCGTTATAAAACAGCAAAAATTTGTAATGGTTAATAGTTCTAATTCGTTCATAAAAATATCGATAAATAATTACATTTACTTTTCTTCATATGTAATCTTAAGAAGTCAGTGGCATTTTAGGTTCGTTGTTTTTTGTAAGACGAAGTTAAATACCATACCTACCATTTTCCGTCGAATTATAATATGTCTGACAGAAACGAAAAGTATAAAAATACTCTGGTTTGTCAAAAGTAAAATAAATAAAAGGCAAAATCAACGGTCGCCACCGGCTACTAAGTGATTAATTATATAAATTGACGATTAAAAATCAATTTTCGTCAAAAAGGCACCCCATGTGCATTTTTGACGAAATATTCAGTACACATGCTCATTATTATAAGGGTGCATTTTTTTTTCTTTGTTAAGTATGCAGTTATTATGAATATTTTATAATACTTTGAAAACTACTTTGCTCCAAGCTTGTTTCTTTAAATATTTCATCATTTTAGAAATAAACCTTGCTTACCTTAGTTTGATAAATGCTTCAACATAATTAGTATAAACTGTTTCTTGTTTTTTTCCTGATTCCTAAAATTTTTGTGAAAATGGACAGAAAGTAGTCCCTGTTAAAAGTGGTAGCAGAATTTCCTACTTTTGCCTTACAATTTTGAGTATAAAAGTTTTAATATGTTAATCAATTTTATTCCTAAAACTTGTTTTATTCTCCAATGGAATGGATTAAAAGACAATTTGTAAATTAAAATAAAACTGTTTTGGAGTAAAAAAATCTACTTACTTTTTTATTTCCAAATATCACATGATTTTGAGAACATGGTGGTGTCATACGTTTTGATTAGTTTTGTAATGTAGAATCGAAAGAGTTTTAAAAAAAAAAAAATATCGTAATTAAATTATAACCTTTTTTTCTTAAAAAAAGAAAAAAAAAAAGAAATAGAATGGATGAAAATTTTAAATCTCATTCAATCGCAGACAAAATATGCAAAAACAATAAACTGTCATCTAATAAATTTTATGCTAATGATTAAAAACTTTTCTCGTATATCGTGTGGAAATCAGTTCGAATTAACGTTTATGATAAATGTTCAAAAAATTAGCTTTTTTCTTTTTTAAATTTTTTTTTTTGCAAACAGTATTGCATTTGTTGGATTGAAAATGGGAATGCCACTTGCCAATACCAGCAAGCTAGCTTGGTGAAACCAATCAAATTTGAGGCAGAGGGCACGTTTTCTGCTTTTCAGTGGCACCCTCTATGGCCATGGATACAACTTCAGCCACACACGCTTTACAGCCCGTTTATAAGGCGTACCCATTCATACATCCATTCATTCATCCACAGATCGTAATTTTGACCTGAACCAGAGAACGATCAATCTCCCATTCAGTACTGCCCGATGTATGATTTGTCATGGGAACATGAAGGGCTTTGTGACCCGACAGATTTAACGTGCACCTGTCATCATTTACTACACGGGGGTCTTTGACCGGCAGAGATCGAACTCGCGACCACTTCGATATGGGACCAACGCCCTACCAACCAGGCTATACCGGTCCATTACCTTCTTACTGGAATATCTCGGTCCACATCGAAAGAAAACTTACTAAAACTAAAATATTTTCTTAAAATTTATTAATTCTATTTTTATTTCTAATAATTATTTACATTTCTTATGAAAACTGCTAATAAATAAGCTAAATTAATTATTTATAAATTGTTATGGAATTAATTTTCTTTAATAAAAATATTAAATATTTTTCTTTATTGTTTTCAATTAATGTTCTCAATCTAACACCTTTTTTTTTATTTAAATGAAATCATTTTAACTAAAATTATTAAATATTGAATTAAGTTCAGAAAATATATACTCGAATAATATACCCACATTATTTTAAAAATTCCAAATATAAAGTAGAGAGCAAAAGTTTTGAGACGATATGTTTCACCGTTCTAATTTTTTTCTGTAGGGAAAAGTTTCTCAGTTATGTAAATTAGTAATTAATAGCTTTAGTTATCCTACATGGGAATAGACTTTTCTACTTTCAACACTAGACTTTCTCTTAGAGTTCAAATCTCGGTGAAACCTTCATTTTTTGAGCCGTGATGATTCAGGAGATCGAACGTTCGCTTTCCAATGAGTTGAACCGGGCTCGAATCCCGGCGATGGATGGTTGATGCGAATTCCGAATCCGGCTTGTACCGACCACAGTGCTGACATGAAATATCCTCAGTGGATCATGGGTTAAGTTCCCCTTGCCATCAGGTTAACCGTGGCAGGTTTTATCGTGTTTGCCTCTTCCATGTAACTCAAAAGTTCAATCAAAAAGTCCTCCATGAAGGCAAAATTTCTCCTAACACTTGATTCTGGAGAACCCTTGTGTTCTGGATTGGGTTCAAAATTACAAGGTTACGGCGTTGAACGTTCTTATTCGTAAACCCAAAAATTGGGTTCTGCTGTTCAACGACAGTTAAAAAATAAAATAAAATTTATCAAACACCAAACGTGAATTTGAAAAAAAATTGAAATCAAAGGTTTCGAGTCGATTTATTTTTTCCCCCTAAACTTTTATTGAAATTAATCATTCTAAAGTAAGAAAACATAGCAAATTTTAAATACTTCGTTACATATCCAACTTGACAAGGCATCTCTTTTAACTCTTTTTCCTTAACAGAACCCCGTCCACACAATCCAGCTGCATTCAGACAAAGTGTGTTTACTCACTGTAAGTACATGCTCAGTGGCTATCGCTATTTTTGTTTGAGTGAGCAAGCGAGGAGCACATCATACTTCCGTTTTTATACAATGCGGTCAGCAGTTGATTTTGAAATTCCAAAGTTGGATAGTAGAATATTATTTTCTTTCCCTTGACTTCTTTAATAATCACTCGTTTCCCTCTATTCAAACTGATAAAATAAACAATCATTTCCCAGCTTTACATACGAAGAATCGCATATTTTAGAACATTCAAGGGACGTAAAGCTAATTTGCATACCTTCGCAAAATTATCAAAAGTATATAACTATTTGCATACAGCTTCTATAGAAAAAAAAACATTACTTAAGAGGCAGGAACTGGATTTGAATGAGTACCACTGAGCTCACTTTAGTGCGCGAAATTATTAAATGATTATTATATATTAAGTATTAAAAACATTAATTGCGCTAGAACGTCTCAAAGCGTTTAATTTTAATGTTTAAAATTTTCGCTTGGTATTAATTAAATTTTATTTTATTTTATATTGTTTTATAACCGTCGTGGAACAGCTTACCCAATTTTGGGTTTACGACAACTAATGTTCAACTCTGTGGCCTTGTCATTTTGAACCAAATACAGAAGACGAGGGAACTCCAGGATCAAGTACTGGGAGAAGTTTGATTTGGTGGAGGACTTTTTAATGGAACTAACCCGCATTTATATTACATGGAGAGGAAAACCTCGAAAATCAGACACGGTTAGCCTGACGGTAAGGGGACTTTAACCCATGATCCGTCTACCATTGAGAGTATTTAAAGTCAGCACTGTGGTCGGTGCGAGTTGGGTGCGGAATTCGAATAGACCAGCCATCACTGGGATTTGAACTCGGTTTAAAACAGTGGAAGGCAAAATCTCTATCCCTTAAGCCACCACGGCTTGGTGCGCCTTAAATTAAAAAATTTCAAGTCTTCTATTTGTTGCTTACCATGACTACAAATTACTAATTTACGTCGTTAAGAAACTTTGCCTACAGAGAAAGTGAAAGAATTGAAAAACATATCGTCTCAAAACTTTTGCTCCTTGCTGTATGTGAAAAATGTTTTTAAATAACCTTCAAAAGTAGTTTGATTACCGTATAGAATTGAAACTAGGAGAAGGTTTATTAACAGAACCATCTTCAAATTATGTTTCTAATATCATCATCTACAATAGTATTCGGTCAAGGTTTTATAACTTTTTATTTTTTTCTTTCACTTAAATATTAGTTTGCGACCTACCTTTAGAATGCTCACATCAAGCCAAGGAGCTAGCTCAATTTTTAGTTCTCTATCTCTTAACGGCCATGGTAGGAATGCCACGTAATGTTGACGAATCCCAGTATTTCAAATCCCGGCAATGGCTGGTCGATACGGATTCCGTATCCGGCTTGCACCGACCACAGTGTGACTTGAAATATCCTCAGTGGTAGACGGTTCACGGGTTAGAGCAGTGGCAACCTGGGGGCGATCGCCCTAAAGGGGGCGATAATCCATAGGGGGGCGATCAGGGGGCGACGAGTATTCAAAAGATAAAAATTGCTAATAATGTTAATAACAAGAGCTATTTGAGATCGAAATTGAAAACATATATGAAACCCTACTGATACTCCCCTGAGCAATAAAACTGTTTCCAGGCGTAGTGATGAGATGGCCGCAGACGTTGAATCAAAACTCAAATTTTTGAAAGAAGGTAAATTTGCGTTGCAGATTGATGAATCAACTGTGACATGCAAAGCTATTGTATTAACTTACGTGAGATTCATAAATGAGAGTAAGGAGATTAACGAGGAAATGTTGTTTACAAGAACTTTAGTCACTAATACAAAAGGATCGTCAATTTTTAAATTGGTCAAAGATTATTTTGAGGAAAAGGAAATTACCCTTACAAATGTAAGTGCTTGTGCAACATGGTGCTCCTGCCATGTCTGGTCGTCTTACTGGGTTTTTAGCACATCTTAAAAAAGAAGTACCGGAGGTCATCACCATTCATTGTGTCATTCATCGTCAACATTTGGCTGCAAAAAAGTTGAGTGGTGCCCTGCATGACACTTTAAAATTCGTCATTTCTGGCATCAATAAAATCAAAGCTAATTCTCTCAATGACCGTTAGTTCCAAGAACTTTGCCATGGAAATGATGAAGATTTCGAATGCTTGCTCCTACATACAGTTGTGAGATGGCTTTCAAAAATAAACTGTTTGCGCTGTTTCTTCGAATTATTTGACTCAGTTACTGAGTCTCTCGACACCACTGATCCAGTTTCAAGTGAGAATTTGAAGCAACTCAAGTTGGAAACTGCGTACCTCACGGATATTTTTGAAAAAATGAAAGAAATCATTGTAAAACCTCAAGGGAATAAAATGAACATTATGCTAAGGGAATCATATCTTTATTCATCGCCAAGTTTGATATCTACAAGTCTAACATTGATCGCTAAAAAGGTAATGCAATTTCCAACTCTTGAAAAGTGTGCAATGGCAGATATCGAGATTCTCGAAAATAAAATCTTAATTTTTACTGATCACCTTGATCAGTTAAAAACTGATATGGAATCAAGATTTAAAGATTTGATGAAATTAGAAATTCTAGATTGGATTTTCGATCCTTTCAATTTTGAAGTTGTGGATAAGCTCACTTTTTCCTTGCAGACAGAGTTTTAAAATTTGAAGACTGTGAGGTCTTCTTTAAAAAATACGCTTACGAGTTAGCTTGGGTAAAGCTTATGGACCCTGATCCACAATTGTGGAAGCAAGCTGAGCTGCTCCTCATCTCGTTCCCGTCAACATATTTAGTGGAGAGAGGATTTAATTCCGTCGTCCAGCTACTCACAAAGCAAAAGAAATAGATTGGGCATTTCCTTCAAAGGAGACCTGCGAACATAAAACCTGACATTCAAGCTTTAACTGAAATACACCAAGCACTTGATCCAGGAGTTCCCTTGTCTTCTGGATCGGGTTCAAAATGACAAGGCTACGTAGTTGAATATTAGTAGTCGTAAATTCAAAAATTGGGTCGACTGTTCAACGACGGTTATTTATAAAAAAAAAAGAAGAAAGAAACTAAATTGCGACAATTCAGAGACTTTTTATGTGTGAAAGAAAAGTGACAAAGATTTATGAAATGAAATTGAATGACGTCTAACATTCTTAAGGGGATTGAGTGCGCAAGATGGAAANCTTCAAAGGAAACCTGCGAACATAAAACCTGACATTCAAGCTTTAACTGAAATACACCAAGCACTTGATCCAGGAGTTCCCTTGTCTTCTGGATCGGGTTCAAAATGACAAGGCTACGTAGTTGAATATTAGTAGTCGTAAATTCAAAAATTGGGTCGACTGTTCAACGACGGTTATATATATATATAAAAAATAATAATAAAGAAACTAAATTACGACAATTCAGAGACTTTTTATGTGTGAAAGAAAAATGACAAAGATTTATGAAATGAAATTGAATGACGACTAACATTTTTAAGGGGATTGAATGCGCAAAATGGAAAATTATAATAACACTTTTAATCACTTTTGATCTAACGATCGAACTTTTACAGTACAAAAATACGCTACTCAGACATATTAATTAATAAATTTTTTTATGTTTTCAACCTGAGCTAATCCTTTCCCCCCCCCCATTTATCCTGAGCTAACTCGATGAAGTGAAATATCTTGAATAATTATTTATAGTTTTTGTTTTAAAATTGTTTTAATATGAGAAAAGTTTTGTATTTTAAAGTTTCAAACAATTTACATCCACTCATGAGATTTTAAGAATGAGATATTAAGTATGTATGAGATTTTAAGTATGAGATATTACGTATGTATGAGTAAAGTATGAGAAATTAAGTACGTGTTAGATTTTAAGCTAAATTTTCAATAAAATGGATTAAATAGTTATTAATAGACAAAAATTTTAATTTTTTTTTCTTCCTTTTTCATATTAGACTTTATTTTGACCAATTTCATTCATATTTTTAAAATTAATAATAGTTAAAGAAGAGGCAAGAAGTATTTATCATCTTTTATTTATTATTATTTATTATTATTTATTATTATTTTATTTATTATTATTTTTTATTGACTCTTCTATTATAATAAAATGAAGAGTTTGAGTGTATAAGTGTCTGTTTGTGTTTTTCTTATAACTCCAGAACCATTTCAACCAGCTTTCCTTTGTTTTTGAAAACGATTAAAAATTAAACTGGGGATGATTCCATATTTCCCCTCCCTCCTCTAAATGCTTTAAGACAGCTTATAGCTCTTAGGTGCTTATTACGCATTCTTTAATATAATTATTTTCGTATAATTTTTTCTGATATTTTCCCATTTCAGTTTTTTGGAATTATTCATTTAACGACGTTTGTATGTTTATCTTAATGCATATATTTATATTATCTTTTTAATGTAATTATTTAAGAATGATTTTTTCTGATATTTTCCCATTTAAGCTTCTCGGAATTATTCATTTAACGAAATTGATATGTTTATCTTATTGTCTGTGTTTTTATTATCTTTAGTAAAGATAATGTTCCTGATTTACAAAGAAAAAACAAATAGAAGTAACTACATAATTTTTCTTTTTCAGATGGAATGAAATGCCACATACTGGTAAGTCATTTTCTTCTGCATTATCTTTACTTTTATATTTTTGAGGTGATACTTCTCATGCGATTTCCAACAAGGTTGAGCTAAACGTTTAACGCTACATTTTTATTGGCCGGGAAATCACGTGGTAGGATCCAGTTTTCTTCGATTCATTTTCATATTGTTTTAGTTCTCACTAGCATAAAAAAAATAAAAGTCATAAAAGTATTGTTTTTCTATAAATATTTTAGTTTGATTTGATACACTTCTATATATAATATTTCTCTTACACGGCGACAAAAAAAAGCCTCATTACAACGAATCGAATGGCAACGCTAGCAAATCGACCAATGATTGCCGCTAAAAATGTCACATGCTAAATCTAAGTGAGGTGGCTCAACATATAGCGCTTTTAAAAATGGAAACTGAAATAACCAGAGTGTAAAATATTATGTGCTTATGCGCATCGTATTTTTTGTTAAATAAGTTTTTTTATTGTAAGGGAAGGTTTTCTATCTTCCTACTATGTGCGATTTTGGATAAATGAAAACGAAGTAAATTGGAGACATCACAACATTTAATATACACAGTTATTTACAAGTTAATATAAAATATATAAATCCATTAATACTTTTACATCCCAATGTCTGGAACGTCAATATAGTAATTATTATTATTGAGTTGTCTTAGCAACGTTGTTTTTATTTTTCATAAAACTAAATATAAATGCTTGTTATGTTATTGCTCTTGCGCACCACAGCACTCCCCCCCTAGTGAGGTACTCGAACGATGAAGAACCTCATGTGTAACGTGCTGGAATGCGCACTGTACGTCCAGATCTAGTCACTTGGGGTGGAATAACAAGCTTCACTCTTTTGTTTCCATTGCCTTGCTTTGTAGCAGCTTTAGAAATTGTAGACGATGAAATAGGCCCAAAATTCTTTTCAACCAGTAAAGGTGTTTCTGAAGTCTTTTCAGATTCTGTAGAATTGTCCGAAAAATAGGGCTTTATTCTATCTATAG
>NC_092207.1:6122368-6166512 GCF_043381705.1 Parasteatoda tepidariorum | reverse complement strand
ATGCCACTATCCACATAAATCAATTATTAATCAAAAATCGAATATCAATTACTTTTCTTTATAATGCAATAAAATCTGGCGAGCAGCTATTTAAACGATCAAACACTTCGTTTGTTTATTTGTGGCTTGAAATTAGGCTCGCAGAAAATGCCGTTCATGGGTTAAATTTAGTAGGAATAACGCAACCTGTGACGTAGGCTATAGTATACCCAATTGCCATTTATATTTTACCAAACGCAGCCATGAGGGATATTAAATTATTTCTTGCAAAATCTTTATTGCCACTATCCACTGCAGGTTCACAAGCTCTGGCAGACGTTACTGGTGAAAAAATTGATTATTGTGAGCGGCCTGTGATCATTGCAGGAGATTTTAATGTGAATTTCTCGTTACCTGAAGCTGAAACATTATTAACCTTCCTCAAAGACAAATTTGAATTGGAAATGATAAATGGTAGGAATGATCCAACGACCAAAGGGGTAACTACCATTGATGCAGTTTTTGCAAGAAATATTGAAAAAATAGAACTCAAACATTTCGTATCTCCTCCATAATCCCATTGTAAATGTTATAGATTTGGATATTTCTCCACTCGAAAATGATAATTAAAAGATGCGATCAATTGTGAATTGTAAGCATTGTTAATAAATTTTGTCTTTAAAAAACAATATGATTTCACTAAAAATCAATTTCTACCCCTTCCTAATTTCATTTCCACATTACGAAGTTTCACTTCTTCCTCGCGGAGGGACTCCACGCACTATTTTTTTTTTTTCCTGTTCTACTGGGTGATGCCCTGAGAGCTCTTTTTTTCCCTTCACCTTAGACTTTAGGTCAGATTTTTTTATTTCTTAATTTTTCCCTTTTTCAAATCTCATAAGCTCTTAATTATAAAGTACTTATTCAGCAATTTGTCAACCTTTTTCGGACTAGTTAGAATGTTCAAATTTCAACTGGAACTGTTATGAGATTGAAAGTTGTAATTGCTTCCTTGATTGTCACAACAAAATCTACTGCCCATCAAAATTTTGAGTTTTATCACTGAAAACAGACACAAAACTGAAGAATAAGTAAATGACAAAATAAAATATTAATTTTAAAATTTATGTTTTTCAAATGGGTGATGAAAAGAAAAAGGAAGTAAAACTAAAATGTAGAATGCATCATTTTCGTAAAGAACTTTTATCACCACCTAAAGTTACCGAATGTTTTTCGAAATTCCCGCTTTAGGTTTGACGAAATAATATTGTCACCTTTTTAATCTTTTTTTAAAACGTAGTTTTTATTATTTTATTTTAGGATGATATTTAATTTTCATATCTGTAATTAAAAATTTAATTTCTGTATTGAAAAATAAAGAAAAAAAGAAACGAATAAAGTTATTTGAAAAAATTATTAAAAATCGGGGGAAAAAATACATACAGTCAACCCCGCTTAAAGGAATACCATCGGTTCCAGCCAAATCTATGCGATTAAGCGGGTTATTCGATTAAAAGGGGAATGCAATATTCAGTCTAAAATTCTGAATTTTCAAGAAATTTTACTTTTTAATGGTTTAGTATCGCGGTTTGATTAAATAAACTCACTTATATGAACAATAAATAATTATAATTAAAACTTTCTTCCTTAGTATTATAAAAAAATGTCATTTGCAGTTACATAAAAATAAATCAAAGTTAGTAAAAAGTATCATGTAGGAACTAAAATATTATTTAAACCTATCCGAAAAATTCTATAATTGAAGACTATTTTATACCGGTTTAATTTTTCAATTTATCAAGATTAGATATTCCCTTTTTGTTTCTACAAAAATTTTCATAACTTGTGCGTATTCCTTTCAAACACATGCAGAATTTTTTTTCTTCTAATCTTTGAAACTTGAGAAATTCCTAATTAAAGCGCTATTTTAGTTGGGGATTTCTTTAAAATTTATTGTTTCTAAGATTCATTGTTTTTTTCCGATAGATTTAAATCATTCTTTTTCGAGCTCAACTTGCAACCAACTCAAAATTATTCACTGGATTAAGCCGTTATTCCACTTAAGAAAAAGACACTCTTTACACTAGTGTATTAGGTTTTTAAAACTTTTTCTTATCAAAGCTAATAGTGCATCAAGAGGGGACCACAAGTCTTGACCTAAAAACAAATCACTCTATCCCTTTTTTACATACTAAATGATGTGTGAGTGAAGTAAGTCAAAGAGGGGTAAAACCCCNTATATATATATAAGCATAATTTTTTAAACTTGGTACGAGATTAAACTCTTGATTAAAATTGTGAATTGACCTTGCTTTTTTGCAGGGATCATTTATTTAATTTTTACTTTGTGGGAAAAAACCTTAAACCAAATCGCAAAATTGTAAAAACGGTACAATACGCATCACTTTCAAAACCTGTGGAGGGGTGATTGAAATTTTTCTCTCTCAATTTTTCGTTTTAATGCTTTGAAAAATCATATTTCCCATTCTGCATTAAAAAACTCTTTTTTAAAAAAAATTTTTCTTTTAATATATTATTATAGTTTAAATGACATAAAAGAGCTTCATTCAAAACCAATGAAAAGTCTCCCCATAACATTTTTTTATTATTCTCAACTCAAAGCAGTCTTTTGATTTCTTCATTCGCATCGTTCAAGAATATTTTCTTTTCTTTTCCTCTTAATGTAGCATTCCCTATTCGATTTTAATTATTAATAAAAATAATTTTATCTACCTTTAGTCATTTTTGGCAACCTACTATGTCACTTAAAAAAAATAATAAGTAGTATATTATGTATTTCGAGATTTAAAATCGTAGACTCAAAAATTAAGACAATATGTTAGTATAATAAACTCATACTCAAGTGAGAGTGAATTTAATTTTTGCCTCTTGCATGTTCTTATGGTATCGTGATGTATTTGTTATAAATATGTTCACTATAACATATACTATGAATTTTTCTTTTTTTAAAATTACGCTAATTGGGTATTTGCACTCCAAGAAGAAGAAGATCATAGATACCCACGCATGTAATCTATGACGCACAAAATTTTTTTATTTTTTTTAAATAATGCTAATTGGGTATTTGCACTTCAAGAAGAAGAGAATCATAGATACCCACGCATGTAATCTATGACGTACAAACATTTAAAAAAAATACGCTAATTGGGTACTTGCACTCCAAGAAGACGATCACAGATACCCACCCGTGATATATTTTTATTTTGTGTACCTGGCAACTTCGATGCATATTTAGTTTGTTTATGTTCTACATGACTTTGTGCCTGTCTTTGTATTAAGTAAATAAATATATGGTGAAAAAATTGAAATTCTAGTGAAAGAACTTTTGCGAAAGAATGTAGAATGTATCACTTCAGAGAATTGATACTTTCGGGCTTGGCTTACTCAAAATAGAATGGAAAGAACAGTTGCTAACGTAAACAAATTCTATGTTTCAACAACCAATCAGGATCGAGGTACCCACACTACGTCACTTACAGGTACTATTCCATTATTTCAATGGAGCTTTTGACGAATAAAAAGCAAAATAGCAACTTTGTTAAAATCAAACTTCGCTCTTATTAGTCACGCGAACCAATGGATTTATTTGTATGGGTTTTTCGCCGAAACAAAGCGAACTTAAACTGAAATAAATTTTTGTTTTAAAGTTAAAAGAAGATCTAAAACAGTAAACAATACACTTTAAGGCAAAAATTAAATTTAAAAAAATAATAATAACTTAGTTTAAAAGCGCAGTTCAAGAACTAGAAGACACCGTAACCAAGTGATTTAGCTCTTAAGTTGTAAAGTTAGAATCAATCTTGACATTCTTGAGACACGGTAATAAATAAGATGAAATTTTGATTGCCAATCATTTTTTTGTACTAAGATGAAATATTTTTTGCCGTTAAAAATATTTTTCTACCTTAATATTCAGACCCAGGATTTAAGACTTAGCTGACGTGAGTTTTATGGGTTTATATCAGCCGCTAATGGTGCCTAACATCTCGCCAGTAAAAATTTGGATTATTTTATAAATTTTAGGATATTTTCATTTGAAGAGAATTGAAGATTTGGGTTAAATAAAGATGTCAAAAAACAACAATTGTTATTCATATTTGGCAACAGGAAGTTTCTGTATTAGAATGTAATAATTTTAAACGTTTTAAAATTGAAATGCCGTTTATTAGAATAATAATAATAAGCATATTTATGCTTAAAATTGCCTGTGACGGTAAATATAGTATTTGTTTAACTTATATTAACGTATGTTAGCTTGCGTATTTGTTTTTATCAGGAATTTTTACTTTAAACTATGAGCCTAGTGAGCTTTATTTAGATATTTAATATCTTCTCGAGATTCGTCTGCTTTTATTTTTCTTTTATTGCAAACGATGTTGTTTCCGTGACAGCGCAACATCGAAGCAATAAAAAAATAAAATAAGTGATTTTAATATTGCATGCAAACAACTCAACGGTGAGAAGGGATGGAAAATATCGCAAAATGATAAATAAAAAAAAGTATTTCATTTAATTTTATAACCGCCGCTCAACAGCCGACCCAATTTTTGGGTTTACGATTACCATTATTCAACGCCGTAGCCGTGTAATTTTGACCCCATTCCAGAAGACAAGGAAACTCCTAGATTGGGAGAAATTTTGCCTTTGTCGAGGACTTTTTGATGGAACTAACCCGCACGAAGAGGAAAACCACGAAAACTTTCCACTATTAGTCTGACGGCAAGGGGACTCTAACCTCTGATCCGTATACCACTGAGGATATTTTCGTGAGTGCGAGCCGTGTGCACAATTCGTATCGTCCAGCCGTCGCTGAGATTCGAACCCGGTTCATCTCATTGAAAGGCGAACTCTCTATCCCCTGAGCTATCACGGCTTTTTTAGACATATTTAGCGATGCACTTTTTCCGCTACATAGTGAAAGAAAGTCAAGTTGGACCGATCTTCTAGGTCAGTGTTTCCCAAACTTATGACTTTTGTGTACCCTTTCTAAATTTTTCGTACCGCTAATAAAGAAATGAATGTATTTTTTACTATAAAATAATTGCACAAAAGTTAAAAATCACAACTGGCTGTTGATACCACTAGTTATTNTTTGTGTACCATTTCTAAATTTTTCGTAACGCTGCATACCACTAATAAAAAAATGAATGTATTTTTTACTATAAAATAATTGCACAAAAGTTAAAAATCGCAACTGGCTGTTGATACCACTAATTATTAACTGTTAACTCTGCAAAAAATACCCAATAGAAAAATAAGTAACCGTAAATTTTCATGGCTAGCTTTATTTTTAAATAAAATTTTTTGAAATTTTCGTTTGTTGCAAGATATTTCACATAAGAACGCGTACCCCCGCTAAACTGTTCCCGTACCCCTGGGGGTGCTCGTACCACACTTTGGGAAACACTGTTCTAGGTTGACCACTAAAGCAACGCACCACGAGTGGACAACTTACACAGGTTTCACCGTAGCAGCGAATGATAAATAAGAGCATCCATAAAACCAGGTAGGTTTGAAACGAACAAAATTTGATGTTGTTGTAGTTAATTTACGTCGCACTAGAGCTTCACAATGGGCTATTGGCGACGGTCTGGGAAACATCCCTGAGGATGATCCGAAGACAAGCCATCACAATTTTGATCCTCTGCAGAGGGGATGGCACCCCTGCTTCGGTAGCCCAACGACCTGCAGGCGAAGTCGAGCACTTTACGGTAGAACAGTTTAACGAGGACCAATACCGCACACCCTTGGTCCCTACCCAGACTGATCCAAGTGGTCACCCACCCGCACTCTGACCGCAGCCAGTGATGCTTGACTTCGGTGATCTGCTGGGAACCGTGTCTTAACGATCAGTCCACTGCGGGACGAACAAAATTTGAATAACTCCCTTTTCTAAAAGCTCTAATAGAGTGCAATAAGTGGTGCTAACAAAAAAAAAATTTAAAAAAAATTAAAAAAAACTATACAGGAATTAAAATTTATTGCGGATAATTGGTCCTTTCAATTCCTTTCTGAGGCATTTTGATGTTTTAATCCCGCTTTCTTCAGTAATGATTATCCAGATTTTAAAATCTCTTTTTTCCTTAAACTTTTGTATTAACTCCACACTTAATGTATCGAAATATAATTTAAAAAAAAAAAATTAAAACTTGGGGTTCCAATTTATTATTTCAGAGTAAAAAAAAAGAATTTTTTTTTTCCTTCAAATTTTGACCAATCACTAATAAAAATGATCAAAGAATCTATACATATAATGTGGAATTGAAATAATTTCGCTTTTTCTTCATAAACCTTTTCACCTAATAAAATAAACCAGATTTTTTAAAAACTCACTCTTTTCAAATTTAATCACACTTCGATGTTGGGAGGTCAGAGCTTGGAATTAGATTTTCATTGTTTGAATATAATCTATAAATGTATTATTATGGGGTCATTACGAAGAGCTAAACAAGATAAACATTTAAAAAAAAAAAAGAAATCTGATTATTCTAAAATGGATTTTTATTTATATGAAGGATGCTCTGAATTCAGGTTCCATTGCTCTCATGTTAATACATGGGGAATGATATGAATACTGATTTCAGATTTATGTAGTCATTAATATTTCGGTGCTTTTTTTGTGTCACTTCATTCTTTAAAATGTTTTTTTTTCTAAAATATGGTAGTGAAGTTTTGATTTTTAAGGTTTTAAAAGTTTTTTAAACTTTACCAAAATGTGATAGTAATTTCGAAAAACTTTAAAAGCACCTTTGGCTTTTTTCTAAAAGGGAAATTTTGTCATTAATTTATTTTACTGGATAAAATGAAAAGAAAAAAACTCCGAAATATTGATTGCTGACTTAATAAGTAGGAATTTAGTATTTATAGGAGAAATTGGAGTCGGTCTGTGAGATAAATTATAGATATTTATTTAAAAATATTGATAATAATCTAAATAGTATTTTTAGCAATAAATATTTTTTTTTATTTAGTTAAAAAAAATAATTTTTCGAAATTGCACCGTTGAAATATTTGCGCTTTTTGTTGGATTAGAGTATCTTTACTCATTTATGTACTATGAGAACAAAAAAAAAAAAAAAATTCAGCTGAAAGTACATTTTATTTTACTTTCTACATAATTTTAGGAAAAAAAAAAAAAAAAAAATGCGATTCAATTGTGTGTTGTGGCGTAAAAGCAAAGCTTAAATAAAATGGAGAAGCATATAAAACAAAGTTTTGTGTTTAGAAATAGAATAAAGGGAATAGATTCAAATGTTTAGAATCAACAAAGTGTATTGGAGAAAGAAAATATTGAGGCCAAAATCGGGATGGGGGGTTTTACGATGGCCGATCGCCGAAGAGAATTGCGTCCCAATAAAACGCTACTCACTTGGAACGCCTGCATCTACCCCAATCAGTGTAAAAGGTGGCCGCGGTGGACGTCTCACAAATCAGAGAGGCTGCCGCATTATACACCTCGTAGTCCGCAAGTGGCCCACTCTTTATTACGCCACTCTCTCTCTCTGACGTCACAGATGGACAACAGGTTGGGGACCGTCTCCATACTAAGATTCCTACAGTTATAGTGAACACTCAATTGCACTGAAAGTTTTTACCCATGATAAGCAAATTAAACTTAAAATTTTGGTTAAGTCAATACGCTTCATGCGTAAGTTTTACGTAATATTAACGGAATGATATTATCATTAAGATACCAGAATGATATTCCGTCAATATTACCATTACGAAATATTGACGGAATGATTATTCGGTTAAAAAGCTTTGGTATATTTTACGTAATGTTAACGGAATAGATTTTACTAATTACCCTTCGATAAGATTGCTTTCGTAAAGATTGACAAAATAATATTTACTACAGTCAAACCTCGCTTTAGTCAACCTTCTAGGGACCGAAATTTCACTATATCCGTCAACTATTTTAACTCATGGCTTTACTCCCTCCCTTTTTTTTTACACCTAATTGAAATAAATGACCCATAAAATGAAATGCAAAAATGACTGAAAAATAATATGTAGCGAAGAAAAATGTGTTAACTTTTATTTTTTTATTACTCTTCGTGAAGAAAAAAAAATTAGTAATCTTTATCTGGTGAGCAATCCTCAGCATCAAATATAGAAACACTTCCCGACTCTCCGATGATTTTTCCTGAATTTATATTATTCCTCTTTTTAAACTTGTCTAACCAGCCATTCGAGCGCATAAAAGTAATCTCGCCAAATCGCTAAGCAAGTTCATCGACTTTGACTCAGAGCATTTGCCCAGATACTGGAAGATGGCGGCTTCTTTGAATGCTGAACCAATTCAATAACGAAGCAAGCAAGAAAAACTGTTTGTTGCTACATTCCATGGTATAGATGGTTTTTAAAATCGGTATATGTATTTATTTTGACGAAGAAATTTCAAAATTATTATAAAAAATGTAGAAAATAAGTCGAAGGCAGAAAAAAATTCATAGTATCCAATTCCCCCCTTCTTTTTTTTGGTTCACTATATCCACAAAAATAACATTATGCGTGTATAGCAATGCACGGGAACGAACATTTCGTTCACTATATCCGGGAGTCCACTATAAATCGTGTTCACTAAAGCGGGGTTTGACTGCATTTAGATTTAGTAAAAAAGTTCTGCGTATTTCACGTATTATTGACGAAGCAAATTTACCACTTAAATTTAAATGAATTTCGATTAGAATTTATTCACGCAAAATTTCTGTTTTTTTAAATAACCACTTTTTTTCTATTGTTTGACGTTTCAACTTGCGTACGTTTTGAAAATGTATGTAAAAATAACGAATGCGTATTAATATGTAAAAACTCCATCTTTCCTAGTAAAAAGTGGTCGGTAAAATTTTTATTAGTAAAAAGAAAGGAATTTGTTTACGTAAAATTTTAAGCAGATTTGAGACGTTTTTCGGATACCCATTTTTTGCTATAATTCGACCTTGTAGTAAAAATCTAAACAAAATTCGCAGTTTACTACAAAAGGTATTTACATGAATATGTTTAATCAATATGATATTCGAAAAGTATTTTATTTTATAACCGTCGTTGAACAGCTGACCTAATTTTTGGATTTACGACTAGTAATGTTCAACTCCGTAACCTTGTCATTTTGAAACTAATCCAGAAGACAAGGGAACTCTTGGATCAAGTATGGGGGGAGAAATTTGCCATTGTGGAGAATTTTTTGATGGAACTATTTCGCATTTGCTTTGCACGGAGAAGGCAGCAAGGAAGGTTAGCCTGACGGCAAGGGGTCTCTAACCAGTGATCCGTCTACCACTGAGGATATTTCACATCAGCACTGTGGTCGGTGCAAGCCGGATGCGGAGTTCGTATCAACCAGCCATCACTGAGATTCGAACCCGGTTCACGTCATTGGAACGTGAAAGCTCAATCCCCTGAGCCATCGCGGCTCTCTAAAAGTATGTAATTACGAATTAAAAAATGAATAAAATTAATTAATAAATGAAGTAATACAGACCATAAAGGAATGTCCAAAAAGATTCATTCCGATGGAATGAATAATGTGAATGGTTCCAAAAGCAAGCGAATGGAAGAGCACGGGAATTCCAACATTTAAATGCAACTTTCATCGAAAACGCCGCAAATAAGACAGAAATTGCTTCATTGAAAAAAGGTTTTTCGTGAAAACATTTCCGGGACAATGAAAACAAAATGTTTGACGCAAGGTTGCAGTAAGGTTACATGCTTTCTGGGAAAGCTAAACAAGCCTGTGTGCATAGTCAACACGCTTGTCAAATAAAATAACTATTTAAATTTTTTTGATGATAAGTAAAGTTATAAACTTATTACGTGCTTCATTTTTAAAATTTATTAACGAGGGGATTAAAATTCATACTCCATAAATATGTATATATATTTCCAATGGTAGAAATTGACAAACTCTTAACAAGAAGAAGAAGAAGTAGATAAGAGAAAAAAGGCAATGACCCATTAGCAGATGCCTTTTTCTTCTTCTTCATAAGCGCAACAGCCTTTCACAGGCCAAGGCTGACTCGCAGATTTTCCTCCATCTGGCCCTGTCCGGTGCGACGGCCCTCCATCGGTTGACTCCCAATAACTTGAGGTCCTTTTCAACGTCGTCTATCCATCTTGTAGGTGGTCGTCCCCTACGTCTCGTCCCTTCAATTGTGGAAAAAGTCACTTTTTTGGCAGGGACGGCATCAGAATTTCTGAAGAGGTGGCCCAGCCACCTAATGCGTGATGCTTTAATAGTTCTCACAATGTCGGTCCCACCGAATTTGTCATATTTTTTGTAAATTTCGTGGTTGTAAAGAATTCTCCATACGTTATTCTCTTGAAGAGATCCAAAGATTTTCCTCAAAATTTTTCTTTCAAAAATTAGCAGTTTTTCCTCCTCTGTTTNGCACACCCTCGGTCCCTACGCAGACTGATCCAAGTGGGTCACCCACCCGCACACTGACCGCAGCCTATGATGCTTGACTTTAATGATCTGCTGGGTGCTGTGTCTTAACGATCAGTCCAATGCGGGACCTTAACAAGAAGAAGAAATAGATAAGAGAAAAAAGTCAATGACCCATTAGTAGATGCCTAGCACTCCAATATCTTTTCACTTAGGAGTCTCCGTGTACAGCCGAACATCCCATCAAGTGCTTCCTATCCAATACTTCGAATTTCCTGCAGAGTGTACTCCTTAAATATAAGACAAAGAATTAATTGTATATTTTATTTCTTATCTAAAAAACTAGTTTTTTTTTCTTCCTTTCTTCTTATGTATCCTGATTTTAAGTTCATGAAGAAACCTTTTGATACTGTAGCAATGATTTCGTTCAAATCAGTAATTTTGTGTTTAAATTTTCATGTTTAGCCCTCTTTGATGCTACTTGAGTTGAATGACGTAGATCAATGACTAAAGTTTTAATCAAATTTAAATCAAAAATTAAGTTTTCGTACTTTTTTCCTTCATTTTCTCACCCCTTTTTGTTTTGTTTTTATGCATTATACGAGAAGAATATGGGTATGCATTATACGAGAAGAATATTGTAAAATATCACCAAATTGTTGTTGACGCCGTTGATGCTTAATTATTTTTATTTAAAAACAAGCGTTGAACAGCCGACCCATTTTTGGGTTTACGATAATAAATGTTCAACTCTAGTCATTTTGAATCCTACCCAGAAGACAAAAGAACTTCTGGAGCAAGCACTGGTTCAAACTACCCATTGTGGAGGACTTTTTCCCTAAACTAACATTACACGGAGATGAAAACCGCGAAAATCTCCCGTGGCCAGCTTAACGGGAAGAGATTCTAGCACATGGTCTGCATACCAGTGACGATGTTATTTGTGGTCGTTCAGCAGAATTCGACTCCGCTGGGAATCGAACATTCGTCCCCTCATTGGGAAGCTATCTCTCGAGCCTTAATTAATTGCAGAAATCGGTACCACTGGTATTGCGGTGCTAGGCACCTAATATATTAATGTGAATTCTATGGAAAAGCTTGCTCAATCGGAAGAGTGATGAAGAGTATAGATTTCATAATTTTAGAAAAAGTGTACCGTTATTCATGCAAATAAGTCTAAAATACATCAGTATGCAGTGAGAAAACTCAAGATCCTCAAAGCAGGTCCAATGGTTAACAAGCACAGCGAGCATATAGTGGTGAATCTAGTAATCTATGAAACACTAGTGTCAGAAATTCGATGATTTTTTTTCCTGGCGTTGTCGACAAAAAACCAAAACAAGCAGAGCTCCAATTCGGCCGAAATGGACAGCGAATAATTTACATAAACAAGCACACTGTTCGATAATTTGGTTAATCGTATTTTATGTTAGGGTAACATAATTAACAGCTGTATTTTTAATGATATTTAATAGCGCAGAAAATATGTGTTTTATCAAGAGTTCAGATTTATTGATTCAACCTAAGTTTTTGTTTTTAACTCTGGTTACCTTCATTATAACCAGGGCCGTCTTAATCGCAAGCAGGGCCCCCGGGCGCAGAAATGTTTTGGGCCCCAATAGCTTGTCATACTGTTAAAAATCGAACTAAAAATCTTCACATACATAAAACAAAGCATTTTTAAGATATGCAATAATTTTATCACATATTTATTACGCCTAAAAACTCAATGCACATAAATAAAGCATTTTTAAACGTGTGGTCCTAAATAAATAATTTAGAACCCCTACATGCATCATTTTTTAAAAACAAAATTTAGATACTAACCAGTTGTAATCCTCAAATAATGAAATAATTTTTAAAACCAAGAAGCTAAAAAGAAAAATTATTTAATTAAAAAACTGAAGGGCCCCCCAGAGTGCTTGAGACCCTCTGACACTGCCCGGGTGTGCCTATGCATAAAGACGGTACTGATTGTGATGCTTTTTCATTTCCTCACTTTTTTTCTTCGTTTTTTTTTATAAATTTTACGAGTTAGAATAAAGGGTTTAAAACTGTTGTGCTTCCCTCTAAATTTATAACTGGAGAAATTTCATGAAGTCTAAAAATGCAATTTTCAAGTAATATTACAAATTTTAACGTACAGTGCGCCGGGAAAACAAACGGAGTAACTTTTGATCCAATAATCGGATCTTTACGTTCTAAGACTCATTCTTACTGGTTCGAGGGGGGTGATCTCAAAATACTAATTAATTAGTACAGACGTTATTTTAAGTTACAAAATCAAGAGCAAAAACGTACTTTATCTGCATAAACATACTTTTTTTTCCAACGGATTTTGATTTCTGACCCCAAAAATAGAGGGGCTAGCCGCAATCGGGGAAATATGGTCCCACAGTTTTTAGTCTGGTGAGCTGCTCAAAAATTGGGCACCTTAATCTAAATTTCACTTTTTGCGTATTTTCATGTCTCGAGAACTTTTTAAATAGAAAAATTTTTGCACACACTTACAAAATTCGTTTATCCAAAGATAATTCTATGCAAAAAGTAAAGTTCAGTATGTATTTATTACATTTTATTATTTCATTTAATAATTGTTTATATATTTTATATTTTAATTATTATTAAATTATTAAATATATTTCATTTAATAATCTAATAATAATTGGATTACAATTTTTTACGTCATTTTAAAGTGTGTAATTTTACATGGCAAAATATGAAATTTGAGGGAAATTGGTTGAATAGTTCCTGAGAAATCAAATTTTAAACATACGACTTGTTTAAAATTCTATTTGTCTTGAACTATTTAATCGATTTTACTCAAATTTTTCATTTTGCCATGTAAAATTACATACTTTAAAATACACCACTATAGTTTCTGACCCTCTGATTTTTTGGGGGTCAGTGAAACAAAAAAGGGCATGTTTATTCAGAGAAAGTACGTTTTTGTGTCTGATTTCGTAACTTAAAACTATCGTCTGCTCTAATTAGTTAGCATATTTGAGGTCATCCCCTCGAACCAATACGAATGAGTCCTAGAACGTGAAGATCTGTTCATTAGATCAAAAGTTATTCTGAGTGATCCAGTTTTTTACTTTGCACACTGTACATAAATTGAGTACAAAAATTCGAAGAGCAACAATCAAGTTGTTGGCTTCTTGATTATTATTTAAAATAATAAAGCTAAAATCCTATCTCTTTTATCTCAATAAACTACCCCCTCCCTTAAAATCGAACTTCCCGATCATCAATGTGAAATAGCAAACTTTTAATGATAATTTCGCCAAATTTTAAAAAAAATATAGAGAGGTAATTCTTTATAAATATTCCATGTGGAGGAAATGTGATTAAAATAAAAACGTTTGAAATTAGCAAATGAAATATTTAAAAAAACATACAATCATCATAAATGTCACGCATAATTAAAGTTTAAAAATAAAGTTTTATCTTTCTGCCAGCTTCAGAACTGTAAATATATTTTTATGTAATATAGCACTTAACAGGTAGTATATATGGTAACACTCCGTGAAAAAAAAGGAGTCAAAAATATTAAAAAAAGGGACATTACTTATAGACAGCTCAAAAAATGATGTAGAAAAACTACAGACATAGACCACAAATTAAGCTTTAAACAAGGAATAATGATGTTGAAATTTGGAGAATCAAAAGGATAAAAAAAAAAAAAAATCATTTGCAGTTGCTTGAAAAAACAGGACACAGTTTTTAAAAACCACTTTTCAAATCGTGAAAATACTAACCCTACCCCTGTTGGCCCGTAATTTCCAAACAAGGAATTTATTGGCCAATTAATTTTGAGTTAGAATTTATCACTTAAAATTTCAAGAAGGTTTTAAATGCGGGTTGATTGATGCTTTTGTAAACCTCTGTTTTTCTAATGCTTTGCTGAAGTATAACATCGAGATAATGGGCAGAAAAAACAGCTTCTTTTTTTTCATCACTGCTACTTAAGAAAAATATATTTGTGATAAAAAAAAATGAAAACGTCATAATATTTACTATAGTTAATATTATACAATTAAAAAACTTTTTTTTCATTACTGCTACTCAAGAAAAAAGTATTTGTAATAAAAAAAAGAATGAAAAACATCGACAAATAATTTATAATCAAAAAAGATTTTTTTTTCTTTTCTGTTTGTGTATTATAAAGTTTAGAAAGAATGAAAAAAAAATTTTTTTTCCCCTCACATTTTTTCATATCATATAGATTATATTTGCATTGAAATAAACTACGAATTTCGTACTTACATTAAAACTTCAATTTTTTCGTAAAAACTTTTTTTCAACGCGATTCGTTAACTTCCTTTGACTGTTGTGTTGGAATGTTAGTATTTCAAAATAAAATACTTAAGGTTAATGAGGAACAGACAAATAATAATAATAGAATTGAAGTTGTGTATGTAAGAATAAATATTCCCTTGTCAAGAAATTTTAGAAAAATCTCAGATATTTCACTGAAAACACCAATATTGAAAGAAAGAAATTTTTTTTTTTGAAGCTGTGCATAAATGAATAAAGTTTTGAATTTAAATATTTTTTTCCACTTAGCTTAATTTTTATTACTCTTTTCATCCATGGCTTAAAATTAGAAAACTAAACGGTTTCATGACCCAATAATGATCCAGTATAGAAAAAAATAATAATGAATTAATAATAATTTTGTTCTGTCACATTTACACTTAATGTAAAGTGACAAATTAATTTCTAAGTTTACTTAAGTTTCTTTTTTTTTTGTTACTTGAATTTTAAGCAATTTTTGTCTTCAAACTTTTCGGAAAATTTTTTTGTTTGAGGAAAATTCTTATATTTTGATTTTTACTTGATATTTGTTTGAATTAAAATTTTCTTACGACTTCGAAAATTTTATAAAAATTTCCGTTCTGTCCGGGTATTGTCACATTTACACTTAATGTAAAGTGACAAATTAATTTCTAATTTTACTTAAGCCTTTAATTTTTCTTTAAACGTTATTCCTTTTTTCAATTTGGCAATTTTATTTTTGACTTTCTTGTTGACCTTTCTCATGGTCGTTGCGATCATCGCACTTCCTGTGGGGAAAGTCAGCCAACCCCTCTATTCACGCCTTTCTTTTTCTTCTTTTAATTTTAGGGGGCTAACTAACCAATCTCTTTCCCTTAAATTTGAAACTCTCCGCCTCTTTAAATTTAATTGGCCGTAATTTTTCTGGTCCTATACCAGTTAAGGAATTTTTAAGTCACTTTTTTAAAATACATTCTTTTTCTCTCTAGCCTTCGGGCAGGTTACCTTTTCTTTTTTTCTCCGAGATGTGGACTTCGGTCCGTATCGAGGGATTTCTTTTTTACATTTTTTCTTTGCCTTTATTTTAAGTTAAATCCTTGACTGTAATCAATTTCTGTAAAATTTAAAATCAACTTTTTATACCTTTAATTTTCTTTAACATTTAAAGATCCTCTCAAATGAAGCTTCTTTCTATAAATGTCTTTTCAATAATTAAATTCTTTTCGCCTTTTTTATGCATGCCATAATTTCTGTCGTCACCCATTTCTATTAAAGGTGTTTCTACTGTTAAAAATGGTTTTAAAGACGTAAGTTATGTTGTTAGATATTTTTCTTAAATAAATCTTAAACGCAATTTAAAAATGTGTGTTTCATTTCGTCTTTTCTTGATGATTGTCTTTATCTTGTCCTCCAGTATGTGTGTGGTGAGTACTCTTTTTTATTGTTATGGGCATGCATATTTAATATATATACAGCGGCCTAGGCCAATAGGCCCATACGCCAAATACAATGAATCATTTAAAAGGTCAACAGACCCTTATATAAATAAAATACAAAAATTATATGTATATATACAATACAAAACTTATTAACCCTCATATAAATAGTTATATAATTCACCCTCATAACCCTCTTAACCCTCATATAAATAGTTAATAAATTCACATATATTATGGGCATGCATATATGTGAATTTATTAGTTTTTGTTATTGGAAACATCAGCTTACTGTTTAAATCATATATATTGTTTGGATATAGCATGACTTTATCGTATTTTATCATTAATCTTTAATTTTCTTAGTTTTCACCCTTATTCTAAATTTGGTGATAACCAATTAATCCAATTTGTTCAAACCTCACACTTTGTGACCCTTTGGACCTATTGGGTTATTGTTATCCCACATTAGCATTGTACTACCACTTTCCTTAACGATCACATTCCCCTTAATTTTATAATTACCCTGTTATATATTTCGGCCTTAATTTTATTAATCATGACTATATCCAGAGATACATCCAAATTATGTAACCCATCTATCAATTTTATTAATAACTTTATCTTATACGCACCAAAATATATTTTAATTTAACTCTTACATGTTCCTTATCCTATTTTTTTTTAAATTATAAAAGTCATAAGAAATTTTTAAAAAATATTTGAATAAAATGCAAAAAAAAAAGGAAGAAAAACATGGGTTTTCGAATAAAGATGGAGGTTAGTTTGTTTAACATCCTTCTACACATATATATATTTTTAAAATCAATAAAAGAATTATGTAATATATAATTATAGTATATATTTGATTATATCATATATTTGATTATATTACATATTTGCACTATAATTAAATAACTTTTTTTGCACTATGATTAGATGCAAACTTTATTTTTCAAAAAAAGGCCAAATATTTTTTTCTCGTTAATTTCTTATAATCACAAATTATTAGTTTATCGATAATTTGTTTTGAGTGCAAATTAATTTTATCAAACTATGTTCTACCCGATGGGGTGAAAATTGTTATCTTAATTATTTTTTTATGAGCGCAAATCATTTTTATCAATCGTTTTGGTTTATCAACAGTTATCAGAGCTAATAACATTTATTTTAATCGTTTCTTTTGCGCATTATGTTTATTAAACATTTTAACATATTTTCTAAGCCAAATTATTTTTATTAAATGTCTTTTACCATTATTAATGAGTGAGATTAGTATTTTTTACATTTGTTTCATGAGCAAATTCTTTTTATCAACTGTAATTTATAAAAGTAGTAATGAGTAATGAGTGAGATAATTATTTTTATCATTTGTTTTAAGAGAAAATTATTTTCATCAAATGTCTTTTACCATTAGTAATGAGTGAGATTATAATTTTTATCATTTGTTTTAGGAGCTAATTATTTTTATTAATATTTTCTCATTTGTTCAGAGTGTAAATTATTTTTATCACTTGTTTTAAGAAAAAAATTATTTTCATCAAATGTCTTTTACCATTAGTAATGAGTGAGATTATAATTTTTATCATTTGTTTTAGGAGCAAATTATTTTTATTCATATTTTATCAATTGTTTGGAGAGCAAATTATTTTTATCAAATATTTTTCAATCATTAGTCATGAGCGCACAAAATTACTATTTTTTAGTCTTTTCTTTTGAGTGCAAAATATTTTCAGCCGAGATTATTTCATTTTTCGAAGACTCAAAACTTGTGGATATTCCCCCATGAAGTGTTANATAAGATGTTTGAATAACATTTATTTTAATCATTTCTTTTGCGCATTATGTTTATTAAACATTTTAACATATTTTCTAAGCCAAATTACTTTTATTAAATGTCTTTTACCATTATTAATGAGTGAGATTATTATTTTTTACATTTGTTTCATGAGCAAATTCTTTTTATCAACTGTAATTTATAAAAGTAGTAATGAGTAATGAGTGAGATAATTATTTTAATCATTTGTTTTAAGAGCAAATTATTTCCGTCAAATGTCTTTTACCATTAGTAATGAGTGAGATTATAATTTTTATCATTTGTTTTAGGAGCTAATTATTTTTATTAATATTTTCTCATTTGTTCAGAGTGTAAATTATTTTTATCACTTGTTTTAAGAAAAAAATTATTTTCATCAAATGTCTTTTACCATTAGTAATGAGTGAGATTATAATTTTTATCATTTGTTTTAGGAGCAAATTATTTTTATTCATATTTTATCAATTGTTTGGAGAGCAAATTATTTTTATCAAATATTTTTCAATCATTAGTCATGAGCGCACAAAATTACTATTTTTTAGTCTTTTCTTTTGAGTGCAAAATATTTTCAGCCGAGATTATTTCATTTTTCGAAGACTCAAAACTTGTGGATATTCCCCCATGAAGTGTTACCATGACGTGTTGGACGCATATTGAAATAAAAGAAAACTCATATCGGAACCATTCAATAAACGGGGGGACCTAGGGATAAGGGGGGGTAAAAAGGCGATTCGTGGCCGTCTAACTTCCACCTGATTAGCTTTACCCCACAAAAGTTTATGGCCGCTATTTCCAACTCTCCCGTTTGAAGTTTTTATCTGGGACACTTTTGTTTTTGCTTTGACACAATAACCCACGTATAATATAAAGCTGAGATGGTGCCTTTCGACAAAATCACACGCGCGATTGCTCTGGCATCAGTTTATGAGAAAAAATAACTCTTTCATCCCCTTGCTTTCACTTTTTATTTAATTTTAAGCGCTGCGGTATATTAACGGAATAGTTTTCCTTTTTATTTTTAGTTATCTACTTTCTTTTTAAAAAAATGTGATTGATATTTCTTTGGAAAAGCAAGCGTACTTTTTTTTAATAGAAAACACTCATAAAAATGCTTAGAATTTCTGTAAATAAAAATGGTATTGGTTTATGAAGGGAAAATGGCATCAGTTTGTGCCTAATCTTGAGTGTAGCAGAAGAATGTGATGACTAAATAATTGGGTGCATAATTGTGCTTCAAGAAGACCTTCGCTACACACGCATATGACTTATGACGTCAGCTAATTTTTATCAGCAATATGGAGTATTAAAGTTGAGCTAAGTTTCTCCTCATAAGTTAGTCACAAAAAAAAAAAGTCTGAAATAATCGGATTACTGCAAGTGACATAGCGTGGATATCTCAATCTTGATTGGTTGTTAAAACGCGGCATTTGTTTGCGTTAGCAACTGCTCTTTCCATTCTATTTCGAGCAAGCCAAAACAGTCAAGATTCAATTCTCTTAATTGTACATAATAAGTCTTAAGTCGCCGACGGGCTTGTGTAGGGGGCAGGGAGCTGTCCTTGCATCAGAAAGATTCTGGGTTCGAATCCCGGACAAGGTATGGATTTTCTTTCCTTTTCTGTACGATCTGTCCTTACTGTGGGAATGACGTTGGCCCACCTAATATGGTACCCCTGTTAAGGCCTGGTTTCTTAGGACAGGACGCCGTCAGCTGGAAATCAGCGCTAACCTCTGATTGGTCCATTTGTGACTTTGATAGTATACGTCATCGAACGCTCATCTTGAACTCGATGACGTTTACTATCAAACTCACAAATGGACCAATCAGAGGTTAGCGCTAATTTCCAGCTGACAGCGTCCTGTCCTAAGAAACCAGGCCTTAACAGGGGTCAACAAAATCGCCCTGTAAATGTCTGAATTGACGGATGTTAACACAGACGGGCATTAGAAAGAAAAAAAAAAGTCTTAAGCTTAAGTACATTCTATATTCTTTCACAGATATTCTTACATAACACAAAGACAGGCTCGAAGCCCTGTAAAACATTGCTTATCATGCATCGAACAAGAAAGAATTATGTTTCAACAAATTCGATGTGCCATACGGCACNCCTTTGATTGGTCCATTTGTGAGTTTGATAGTATACGTCATCGAACGCTCATCTTGAACTCGATGACGTTTACTATCAAACTCACAAATGGACCAATCAGAGGTTAGCGCTAATTTCCAGCTGACAGCGTCCTGTCCTAAGAAACCAGGCCTTAACAGGGGTCAACAAAATCGCCCTGTAGATGCCTGAATTGACGGATGTTAACACAGACGGGCATTTGAAGAAAAAAAAAAGTCTTAAGTACATTCTATATTCCTTCACAGATATTCTTACATAACACAAAGACAGGCTCGAAGCCATGTAAAACATTGCATTGTCATGCATCGAACAAGAAAGAATTATGTTTCAACAAATTCGATGTGCCATACGGCACTTTATTTGACTTATTTCAGGTTAATTAACATTCTAACTTAAGTAGAGAAACTTAGCTCAACTTTAACACGCCATTTTGTTTATAAATGATCGCTGATACTGACGGCTTAGGTCACATGTGTGGGTGTCTGTGATCTTCTTCTTCTTGAAGAGCAAATACCCAATTGGGTACTTGCTCTCCAAGAAAATAATCAAGAAAACAATAAGTAGAAATTTTCTGAATCAAATAAGCACAAGAATATTGCTCGCTAAAACTGGTGTTTGCTCAATAAAAGCGAGCTATTTTCCAAATCGAAATTTTATGAATCAAAGAAGCACAAGAATGTCTTCGTTAAATAATACCTCTTTATTAATGTATTTGCTTGTATAAAGTTGTTGAAAATATTACTGAAATTAATATTTTATAATGATTCATTTTGGAACACACTGTTCTATTAAGGGACTCTTCCCAATGAATGTATCCTTCATATTCAATTTTATTTAATAAGCGTTGTTGAACAGCAGACACAATTTTGGGTTCATCAATATTATGACTCAACTCCGTAGTCTCGTAATTTTGAACCTAATCCATATTACAAGGGAACTCCTGGATCAAGTATTGGGAAAAATTTGCCTTCATGGAGGACTTTTTGTGTCAACTAACCCGCATTTGCGTTACATGGAGAGAAAAACTACGAAAACCTTCCAAGGTTAGCCTGACGGCAAGGGGGTACTAACCCATAATCCGTCTACTATTGCGGATATTTTGCATCAACAATATGTCGGTGTGAGCCGGGGTTGGAATTCGTATCAACCAGCCATCGTTGGGATTCGAACCCGGTTCACCTCATTGGAAGGGGAACGCTCTATCCCCTGAGGCACTACGGCTCTCATATTCAGTTTAATCGTAATACAGTCGACCCGTCTTGAATGAATATTAAACCTTGGATGAAGGATAAAAAAAAGACCTTGTTTGCCGTATAACTGTCAAAAAGATTTGATTTGTATTCTCATCTTCATAACTGAAAAACGGAAATTCCATTTTAGCTGTGTTGAAATAATTCTTACAAAATAAATAAATAAATGAATAAATAAAAAAATTATTTCTGTTTCTCTTTTTTTGTGTAATTAAGTGAGGATTGGTAACAATTAATAATCGTTTAAACAAGAAAATTTAAAAAAAAAAATTCCACGTAAATAATTAATGTTTCATTAAATGTTATTCGTATATGCAGGTTATTCAATATGCAATTAAATGGCGACGACTGCACATCTAGCTGTACTTTGTATTCTATCCTATTTCGTAAAAGTCAAATACCCGTTCAACTGGAAAATTACAATAATGTTTAATTTGCTTTCATAAAAGGTTAAAAAAAGAAAAGGAAGGGGGTGGTTGAGGTGACGTCAAAGGTTGAGATCAACTAGCATGGAATGGGATCTTTAACCACATCGATTGTCCTGGGGGCTATTTACAAAGTAGGCAGGCACGTGACCCCTGTCCAGAATGATTGAATATTTCCGCTTTGTCGTGTGTCACGGAAACAGGAAGCAGCTGCACTCTTTTCCACCTGTACCCAACTTCCAAATCATGGAGAGATTGGGCGGGGCTATTAATGACCGCAATTACGCTTCTAATGTGGCCACGCCTTCTCGGCTGTGACGTACTGGATGATTAGAAGCCCCATTGGAAACCATATAAATGGTCGTTCATGTGATTATAGGAATTCCAGTCATTGAAGGAGGGTTTCTGTACAGCCTGGTGTAATTAAATGCTTTTCTCTTTTGAAGAGTGGAGGGGGGACGGTGCTTTTCTGGTAATCGATTTCGAATTCAAACAATGGCAAGCTATAAATATTTTTTATTCGAAATAAGATACGTATTGTCATGAATGCTACTGTTACTGTTTGTAAATTCATGCTTATGTAATTGATTTTTGGAAGGAGCCGTAATATTTGGCAGTTTGAACAATAAATACAGTGTGGAATTTTTCCTAGGGGGAGGGGAAACCAAAATTATTAGATTATAGAATTACAAGATTATAGTGTGTTTCATACTTTTAATTTGTACGGTAAGTTTAATTAGCATTATTTATTTTATAATCATCGCTGAACAGCTGATCCTATTTTTGAGTTTGCGACTGCTAATAACTAGCTTAACCCAGCCCCACCCCCGCAAGGGGGCATCCAGGAACACACCGATAACTCAAAGTGTGCGCAAAAGTTCAATCACATAAGCAAACATATTCAAAAATTTTCCAGTTTTAACAAATAGACAGAGAGAGAACATTAAATATGAAATCCAGAAAACAGCGTTACTTAGAAATGAACTGAATACAAACAAACATTACGATGATGAATATAAACAATATCAAACAGAAGAGATATTGATGTCGCATCTTCAGTAGGGGTAGGGGAGAGGGGTCAATTGTAACATTTTTTACTTAACTATTTTTAACTGACAAAAATTCCAATATATTATTAGTATTAATTGACAGACGAGTAAAGTAGACTATCCTCTACTAGAAAAGAAAAATAAATACCTTATTTTAAATGCTATTATATCAGTTATTAACAATTTTTGACAGTCGTGCACTTGTTACAATTGTCCCCACTTACGGGGTCAATTGTAACAGTTCATAAATTCAACTAAAACATAGTTAATTATACATATTATCATAGTTGTGATNACGATGATGAATATAAACAATATCAATTAGAAGAGATATTGATGTCGCATCTTTAGTAGGGGTACGCAGTTAAATAAAAAGAAACAATTACACATGGTTAAATATAAGATGTTTGTAACTCAGAATGCAATCACAGCTGACAGAACAGTACTTAGAGCAGGGATGGGCAAACTACGGTCCACGGGCCAACTGTGGCCCGCCTGAAGGTTTTATCCGGCCAGCGGATAGAATTTTAACTTGCCGGTCCGTGACGAATATAAACAATAAACATCCATTTTCTTGTCTACTCTGTATAAAGCTATTTTTGTTCTTACTTTTTTAACAAAGTATTGATGATCTTTTTACTTTCTCTATTTCTGTTCTTCAAACTACAAAACATAAATTGATGGAAATAGGCAAGCTTCAATTGGTAAAATGCTGAAAGCAAACGTTCTTTATAGAATAGCCGTAGATTGGCGCCATCTGAAGCAGTTGTTTCTAAATATGCCAAAGTTAGAGTTTTACAAATCATTACCAAAAGCTAGTTTCCCAAAATTAATATTTCATGCCCAGAAAATCAGTGCTATGTTTGCTTCATCTTATAAATGTGAACAAGTATTTTCAACTATAAACCTTTGAAAAGATCATTTCAGAAGTAGACTAACTGGCAAACATTTAGCCTTGAGCATTGGAATAAATATATGCATCTCACTTGGAACCGCAATATAAAGAACTTTTAAAAATGAAATCGCAATTTCATTCATCTCATTAAATATCTAAATTAAAACTTGCATATCGTTTTTCTACTTTAGAAGTTTATACTTGGCCCACCAAACTATTTTTCTTCGTTTTTTCGCCCTCGACCAAATAAGTTTGCCCACCCCTGACTTAGAGTATCAAGCTTCAGGAATAGATTTTTTTTTCTTTTTTTTTTTAAACGCAGTAAATGTATAATAAAAAAGAACTAAAAAATTTACGACTATTAATGTTCAACTCCGTGCAGAATTTACATAGGGCGGAATTAGCCAAAATTATTAGATTATAGAATTACTAGATTATAGATTGTTTCCTACTTCTTTATTTGCATGGTTAAGTTTAATTAGTATTAATTGAAAGTAATTTCTTGGCACAACAATTAAATTCATAATTTATTTTGTTCTATTTAGTAAGAAAGATCTAAAGTTTTAGTAATCGCCATGAATCATAAGAAGCTCGATCGGAATCATAGGGGATATTGCCGTATCGTGATCGGTAGCGCCAACTACAATTAATAAGCTGACGTGTACTTTAAAAAAAAAAAAAAAAAATATTAAGATGTTTGCCCGAGAGTGGCTACGAGTTATTCCTTTCGAGTTAGTATCGTTCTGTGATTTTTTTGATTTTTATTTATTTTTTGTTTTTGTTTTTCGCTGGATGCTGCCCGGAAATTGCCAAGACTTGGCGATCATTCTGCCACAGATCACGATACGGAAATCTCTTCTGATCATAACTCGATTTAACAGGATATAACTGAATAATTTATTACATAAAGAAAATGCTATTTTCCTTCGGTCATCAACTCAGAAGCAACATGAATTTTTTTTTCAATAAAGAAATAAAATAAAATAAAATAAAGGGGAGAAAAAATAATGGGAAGCGAAATCGTACAATCTTATTTTGCCGAAAGTTTAGTCGTTGCATTTAACAACCAGGAAATGTATGGATTGAATGTAGGGTTTAGTGGCCCTAAGTCCAAAAGAGGGCATGCTGCAAGCGATGTATAGAATAAAAACACCAAAAGCACCATTTGTTTGAAACAAACAGCAAAAAAGGCAAAAAACAATGGCTACATTTTGACCCATATATAGATTATCAATTATTCATTTTCTACTTAAAGGCAGTGCTCTCCCCTACCTTTAAAAATAGCGCTGTTAATCCCAATTAATTTTATTTTGAAATGCGTTGAACATTGATAGAAATACAGTAAAAAATAGAATAATGTGAAGGTTAACTTCGTACCTGTCTCGGTTGGTTCTCTCTTAGCTATTCTTCATCGTCTGGACACGGGAAAAAATAAATTAAAATTTGAATTTCCAAAATTAACATTTAAAATTCATTTATTAACAAGTGCAAAATGGTTGAATCATTTCATTTACCTCTTTCTTGTTCTTTTAACAACATACAAAATGAAACTGAAAAATATCTTGTGAGCTCATGCGTGCGCTTGCTAGATACGCAGCGATTGTTAAAGTCCTTAAGTTTTTGACATACGTACTTGTAAGCAATCAGTTACACTTTCAGTCTGTAAAGGCTTTTTCACTAATCGTCTATACCGAGTCTTTTGAAATTCGGGTGATCTTAAACCGTAGTAACTTTCTAAGAAGAGAAGTGACTAACTTCATTCATCTTAAAAATTATTCAGTTCTATGATAAAAGCTTCACTTACATTCAACCAATGAAGAGAAGTGTCTCTAATTTTATTTACAATATGTTTAAGTTAAAATTCACTAACTTAAAGATTTCTTTTTGAAAGTTACATTCACGTTGACTCTGCAGTGGACTGGTCGTTAAGACACGGTTCCCATCAGATCACCGAAGTCAAGCATCAGTGACTGCGGTCAGCAAGCGGGTGGGTGACCACTTGGATCATTCTGCGTAGGGACCGAGGGTGAGCGGTATGGGTCCTCGTTAAACTGTTCTACTGTAAAATGCTCGACTTCGCGTGCAGATCGTTGGACTACATAAGCGGGGGTGCAATCTTCCCTGCAGAGGATCAAAATTATGATGGTACCCCAAACAAGGATTATAAACTGTCTCATTTTAAACTAATACATACATGTGCAAATGTATCAAAGATATTTTGCATCGTCTCTGGCTAACAATAACGCGGCCGGAATTCTGATCAGTGTTCCTTGGCAAAAGGTGTTGAAATAGGATAAAATAAATTGTATTGAAGACTCAGCAATCATTTTAAACGCGGTTCCGCAGTGGACACAATTCCCAGTAGAACACCGAAGTCAAGCATCACTGGCTGAGGTCAGCAAGCGGGTGGGTGACCACTTTGATCAGCTTGCTTAGGGACCGAGTGTGCGCGGTATCGGTCTTCATTAAACTGCTCTACCGTAAAGTGCTCGACTTCGACCTCAGATCATCGGGCTACCAAAGCAGAGCATCATAATTGCGATGACGTGTCTTCGGATCATCCCCAGGGATCCTTCCCAGACCGTCGCCAAAAGCCCATTGTGCAGCTCTAGTGTGACGTATATGAACTACAACAACAAATATTCATGCAGATGTGTTTAAATGCTGTGAAAAACTGAGAAATCTAATTTTCTCTGATGTGAAGTAGATCAACGACAGTCCTACGTAGCAATCACATTAAACGCTCTATTTTAACATTAATTTGTTTCAACTTAGCATCATATTAAGGCCTTAAGATAATGGTTCACGAGGTTCGAATCCCAAAGATGGCTCGCCGCGGTAGACGAATTAGAATCTCCTTTCTACGGGCTGTTTTTTCCTTCGTGTAATGCTAATTCGGGTTAGTTTCGTATAAATCTCCTCCACAGTGGCTAGTTTTTATTTTATAACCGTCATTGAACAGCCGACCCAATTGCTTGGGTTTACGACTACTAATGTTCAACTACGTAGCCTTGTCATTTTGAACCCAATCCAGAAGACAAGGAGACTCCTGGATCAACTATTGGGGGGAAACTTGCCTTCGTGGATGACTTTTTGATGGAACTAACCCGCATTTGCGTTACATGGAGAGGAAGACCACGATAACCTTCCATGGTTTGCCTGTTGGCAAGGGGACTCTAACCCATACCACTGAGGATATTTCACGTTAGCACTGGGGGTCTCCCTGGCCGATCGGTATCGTCCGCCAAACGCTTTGCAAATCGTGGAGGTGGCGGTTTCAAATTCCACCGTAACATTAGATGTATTCTTTGTGATGTCCTTCTCTGAATTATTCTATCCATCCTTCTACTTGACAAAGGTTTATAAGCCTAAATTGAGCACACACGCCTGCAAATGTATGTGATTTCAATAAAACACGTCAGCACTGTGGTCGGTGCAGGCCGGATGCGGAATTAGTATCGACTGGGATTCGAACCCGGTTCACTCCATTGTAAAGCGAACGCTCTATCTCCTCCCTTGCTTTCTAGATAAGATTCATAATTGCAAGTTGAACATTGATAGTTAATTCAAAATAGGGTCGGCTGTTCAACGCTGTTTATAAAATAAAGTAAAATATGCTATTGTTCTTAATAGTGCAGTAAATGGTAAGGGTATGGTAACGAAAAATGAATTCAGAAATGTAAGTGATTGGGAGGGATTCGAAAGGACGGATGCTTATTTCAGTAAAAGTGTAAAAAGTGTGTGTGTGTGTGTGTGTGTTTCACCTGCTGAAGTTGTTAAAACAAACGAGCTATCATTAGGAAGATGGAAGGAAGAAATCAATCTGAAAAAGGAGACAGTAATTGTTCCAAAAGTCATAACGGTGGTTACAATGTTTTTAACATTTGCATCGCATGTGATTGAGCGTGAAAAACAAAATTGCTACCTCGAGGAAGTGAGAAATCACGGCATCTATAACCCAGCTGTGCCCGCGATCTCCCTCAGGGTTATTTCTTTGTGGTCACACGCCATTAACTGTCTCCGAAGATATTTCTTTTCTTTCTCATTCATATGATTGCAATTAAAGTTAGTTGTATTTATGCCCGTGTGTGATTCCATTTGATTTCATTACCAAGAGGGTGAGGATAAAGCGATGCTGGTGGTTTTCTTCAAGGAGGTCTCGCAACGACATCTTGAATATTGCGCTCATTCTTTAATCGAAGATAATAAATTTTCTCTTACAGCTGTAGGAACAAAAAATAATTTTGTTGGTACAGTCGTCCCCACTTAATTGCATATTCGAATAACCCGCTTCTACGAAGAAAATTTAATGGAACCAAATCATTTTATATTAAACTAATGTTAAACTTCCCATCTTAAACGGATATTTGTTGTTTTTGTCCCCGCCTAATTGCATAAAAAAAGAGGTATTGAAGTGAAAAAAATGTGCTTATTTTTGAGAAATTTTTCACCATCTAAAATGGAAAAAGATGAAAAATTAATCAAATCTTGCTGCCAGGTTTGAAGTAAACGAAGAGAGTTTTACCCCTATTTGACTTACTTCACTCACACATAATTTAGAATCGAAAGAAGGTGTAGAGTGATTTGTTTTGTGGTCCCCTCCTGGTGCGCTATTAGCTTTGATAAGAAAAACTTTCAAAAACCTAACATTACACTAGTGTGTCTTTCTCTTAAGTAGAATAATCTTTGCTTAATCTTTCAAATAACCCTGAGTTGGTTGCAAGTTGAGCACGAAAATGAATGATTTGTATTAATCTGAAGAAAAACAATGAATCTTGGAAACAATAAATTTAAAAAAAAATCCCGAACTAAAATAGAGCAATAATTGGAATTTCTCAAGTTTTGAGGATTAGAAATAAATAAAATAATAAATAAGTAAAAAAAAATTTTGTTTTTGAAAGGAATATGCAAGTCACGAAAGTCTTAGTAGAAACTGAAAGGGAAAATTTAATTTTGATAAATTAATGAATTAAACGGGTATAAAAACAGTCTTCAAGTTTTGATTTTTTTTCGGAGGGATCAAATAATATTTGAGTAACTACATGATACTTTTCACGTGTAACTTTAAATGGTATTTATATTTTATGATACTAATACAGTTTTAATTACTATAATTGTTTATTGATCATAAAACTGAGTTCATTTAATCAAAACGCTATACTATGCTTTAAATACGATTAAAAGGTCAAATTTCGCAAAAATTTAGAATTTAAGATTAAATATTGCACTCCCCTTTTAATCGAATAAGCAGCTTAATTGCATGCATTTGGCTGGAACCGATCATAGTCCTTTATTGTTCAGTTGAAGAGCTCAGCATTCCATTCGAAATTTCTTCTTTTATGTTACCTCTTGGTAATTTCTCTATGCTTTTACAATAAAAGCCTAAACATTCAACCCAAATAAAATCAATGCCTATTTTATTTAAGCAAAAATGAAAAAAATTACGGAATCTTTTTATTTTGAAAACTTATTTCAAATGCTAGTTAAGTATAGTTTTTAATCAATTAAAAGAGTTATTAAATAAATATTTTTAATTTGCAGTTTACTTATTTGACTGAGGTGCACTATTTTTGTTTATAACAGCTAGTTACAAAATTTGAATTTCAAAAGAAGTTCTGTGCCTCTTGATAATACAAACTACAATTGCTAAATGTGACTAAATGTTTCAAACAAAATTTATCTTCCTTTTATCGCAAATCAAAACTTCGGCCCCTTTTTGATATAAACAAACTAACATGCACAAATTTAAAAATGAAAAAAAAAAAAAATGACAGAATAAACTAACTACGTTTTTTATTTATTTAGTTTTTCTGAAGTGCCACGAAAATTTAATTACCACAGTGGTGAGTTAAAATATCTTTAGTGGTAGACGGATCATGGGTTAAAATCCCTTTTCCGTCAGGCTAATTATAGGATGTTTTCGAGGTTTTCCTCCCCATTTAACTCAAACAGGACTTAGTTCCAAAAAGTCCTACATGAAAGAAAAATTTTCCCCTATACTTGATCCAGGATTTCCTTTGTCTTCAGGATTGGGTTAAAATTGCAAAACTAAGGTGTAGAACATTAATAGCCTAAATCAAAAATTTGGGTCGGCTGTTCAACAAAGGTTATAAAACTAAAAGGGTGACCCTAGGTAGCTCAGAGAATAGAGCACTCACCTTCCAATGAGGTGACCCTGGTTCTAATCCCGGTAATGGCAGGTCGATACGAATTTCTCACCAGGCTCGCATCGATCTTCAGTATTGATGTAAAATATTCTCAGTGGTAAACTGATCATGGGTTAAAATTCCTTGCTATTGGGTTAACCGTGGGAGATTTTCATGGTTTTTCTCTCCTTGTAATTCAAATGTGGGTTAGTTCCTTGAAAAAGTCCTCCACAGAGGCTTTGTCCCACTGCTTGATCAAGGATTTCCTCTGTTGTTTGGGTTGAATTCAAAATTACAAGGATATGGGGTTGAACAGTGATTGTCGTAAACTCAGAATTGAGTCAGCTACTCAACGCCAGTTATAAAGTAAATAAAAAGGAAAGAAAATGAGTGTAATTGAAGCAAGTTTATTAAACAACAAACTATTTAAAATGTAGGTAAAGGAAATTTATAATTTAAAATTTCGCAACATTTTTATCCACGCTCCGAATCCTTTTTTTTAAATTTATTAGTCTGATTTTGTAGATCAAAAAATAATTTCCATTGCACAATCTCCTGACTTAAGAATGCATGCATAAGTTACATTGCATAAAACATGATTTCACCCTTTGTATCACAAGCGTTGCATGTCTGCAACATACATGAAAATTCAATCCTATAATGAGCTGGATTTACCTATAAAATCGAACCAAATTCAGGTAAAGAAAATATTGCAAACTCGTGGGAGCCAAGTCTTGGTGCAGCTACCAATATTATAATGCGTTTAGCAATAATTGTTCCACAACATAATTGCAGGATATACAACAATCCCCTTGATTGTATATTTGGCTAAGGAGGGATTGAAAAATGTGGTGTGAGACTTTGTTGCCCTAAAAACAACAATTTCAAAATTTTTCACATGAAGTTTTAAATATATATGAATTTTTGTGCTATTTTTCACGATATTGGAGATCTTCAACAAATACTTTTTATCAATAAATTTTTAATTTTAAGATCTTAATTTTTTCATTATTTTTTACACGCTTAATATGATGTATTCTAACATCCGCGTAAATATTTCTTAAATCAGAGTTGTTGAGCTACAAAGGGTTAATTATCAATGATTAAAAAAAAATAAAATAAAAAAAAAATAAATAAATAAAAAAAAAAATTAAAAAAAAATCACAAGATTTAAACCGCCAAGTAAGTCGTGATTTAAAATCGTGTCAACCTTGGAGTATTATATAACAATATTTATCCTAATCTTACGCATTTTCAAAATGTTATATCGTCATTATCCGCTCAACTGATACTATTTTGCAGTCCCGGGGTGTTAAGCGAGGGACGTTAATGGACGTTTAATATGAGGGGTGGGAACGGGAGGGATAATTTGGTAAGGGTGGACCACCTGTGAAAGCTTCCTAATGAATTCTGTGATGGAGTAGGGGGGTTGCATAGATCTCCCCTTCTCCTAGGCCCTCGGTTTATCTTCTCTGACAAACAAGTACCAACCGTCAGAGAAGATTGTGGAATATTAACACTAAACATACCACTGGTCTTTAAGAACTTTTGCATCGAAACATCGCTTATCAGAATTGCGATCTTGTCGTTTATGCACATTTGACTTCATGACTTTTTCTAACAATTCTATACGGTTAATATTCCATCATTATTTTGTTTTAAATATTATTTTCGTTTCGAATAATACTTGTCGTATACCTATTTCTGCCACAGCCAGTCATTTGACCGGGAGAACAATTTATTGCTTTATGAGGTCATCGGATCAGAAATGACGATGTAATGCGCGTTCAACGTATTGCATTCGATGAGTTGCACATTTTGGCAATGACTGTTGCGTAGTGCGTTCCATCAGAATGACTGTGAATTCTAATTTCAAGAAAGTACCTAAAAAATTTTAGATTGGCATTTTTGTGTCGGAAAAAGTGACGAAAACTAAATGTTTTGGTAAGTAGCTTAGATTTTATTTGGATAGCTTTACTTCATTTCTAACTAACTGTTGGTTTTTACCCAGAAAAATGTCGAAACAATCAAGACAGCACAAGTTCTTAGAAGAAATAATGAGAATTATAATTTCTTATCTATTCTTATAATAATTATTAGAATTATAGAAATTACAATAATTAGAAGAAATATGTTTGCTGAAAATGTACAATGGAAACGCCCTGTTTATGTAAAATATGCGTTGAGCAATGAATTAATAATTCTTATTCTTTCTGTTTGTAATACACAAAAATTTGGCAATATACGATTTTGTTTAATTGTAATAAAACTTTTGCTTACACAGGAAACTGGGGAAGTGTGACTCGCCAATTTTAAAATAAACTAGTGGGATGTATGCCTTATGAGGAATAATTTTAAGGGGTAAGATTCGTTTCGGCCCATAGAAGGTCCCGTGAGAGATAAAAAATAATTCAATATATAGAAAAATCGATCTTTTATTACTGCAATGCAGACTATTAGTTATTGTAATTGTCTCATACTCCAATTAATTTTTAATTAATTGGTTAATTAATTAATTTTCTAATTAATAAATCAATTAGCAAATTAATTAATTATTAATTTATTAAATATTAATTAATTATTAATTAATAGATTGATTTGCAATTACATACTCCAACTAATTTGGAAAATTTTTGAAAAAAAAAAAAAGTAAAAAAATTTGATGTCAATTTTTGTTTTTTAAATTAACCTAACAGGTTTTTTTGAAAAACTACAGATATATAAAATTTTCAAAATCAATTTTGAGAATAAATATGCATTATATAGTACGTGAAAGTAAGTACCACAAAATTAATTGGAGTATGAGATAATGACAATAACTAATAGTCTGNTCCAACGGATATTTTCTTCTGACAAATTTATATCAATACAATTATTGATACAAAATTTGAGCGAAATCGGTCGAATAGTTCCTGAAAAATCGAATTTTGAAAAAGTAATATTTTTTTGAAATTCGATTTCTCTTGAAATAATCGACCGATTTTGCTAAATTTTGTATTTTGAAATTTAAAATTACATTCTTTAAAATTATGTAAAAATTTGCGTACTGTCTATTATTATTATTTTGTCGGCCTTTAGACTTTATGCGCCATTTACACGAAGAGGATATTTAATCAAAGTCGGTTTCCATCAGAGGCAGCATCAATAAAAGGAATTTTTTTTTTCTATTTTATGAAATCGCGCCACTGCCGACGCTGTTTCGGACGTTCAATTTTGCGATACAATTTCTTATTCAGCGCAAAAACTATAAAGCTTGAAAGCTTGAATTTACAAACATGTGTAGAAAAACATACAGGAAATGCGATGAAATAGTAGAAAATTGGTTGGTGTGTGCACAGCGAGCAGGAGAGCTTGTACCCCCTTGTTTTTTTTTTTTTTTTTTTTTTTTTTAAANAAAAAAAAAAAAAAAAAAAAAAAAAAAAAAAAAAAAAAAAAAAAAAAACATGACATTTTTTTTCTTGCCTAAGGCAACAAAGAATTGAAAATTGAAATATATTTATAAAGCGTATAAGCAATCATAAGCACAGAAAAAAAAATCTATGGATAGCATACAAGTTTATATCTGGCTGACATGCATGATTAGTTGAGTTGTCAAAGAAAATAACTTTTTTTCAGTAAATAATTGAAGTAAAACTTACTGCAGATCTCGTCTTGCAATTTTATGAACGAGGAAAGTGATTAAGATAAATATTTTAATAGAAAAAAAAAAAGAAAATGAAAAATGTAGCAGTAAAGTTTTAAAAAATTAAATTTTTATTGTGTTTTGGATTCTAGTTTTAATTCCGTGAAGAAGCCTTTCGAATACTATGTAAACGATATGCTTTAAAACACTAATTTTGCGTACGTAAATTTTCTCAATACTCCACTTTTATGCTGTTTATGTTTAATGGAGTAGCTCAATTACAGAATAGTGATTAATAAAATGATTACTAAATTCAAGAACCCGATTACTAAATTCAGCAGGTTATGGCCTGATAATTGTGAGTATGTAGAGTATATATAGCAGAATTTTCTTAAGAACTTAATTTTCCTAAATCAAAGTTTGTCTGTCAAAATTTGCAATTTAATTGCGTGATTAGGAATAATTACTGAAGTTTTAACAACAGATTCCTACTCAGCAACTTTAGGTAATGATCTATATGGACCTTCATCAATCAATTTTTGAGATTCCTCTAGAATTACAATTCGACCTCCTTTATCGGCCTAGTTCAAAGATTTTAATTCAGAGAAGAGTTCCCTTTGTAACGGATTGGGTTGAAAATCACAAAGCTACGGAGTCGAACATTAGTAGTGGTAAACCCAAAATCGGGTCTACTGTTCAACGACGATTGTAATAAATTAAATTCAAATGAATTGAATCTTTTTGAGGAGAACAATAAATTTAAAAGTCCTTTCGATAGTAGCAACCGACTTGGGTATTGATGGTGGGGAGGGTGGTAGCTATTAAATTTAAATTCATTGAGTTGGTAATTTTTCAGCGTAACAGAAGAGAGACTGACAACAAAAGTTTGGTTGATAGGCGGTAAAGGAATAGTTTTAGGAGTACGTTTAGGTTTAAGCAATTTATTGCATTTCTTTTCAAGGATTAATTTATGTTCTGAGTTGAATAAATAAGTTCTTCGCCAAAACCGTTGATAAACCGAGTCAAAATAGAATTACCAATATTAATATGTAAGTCACATGACAACAGAAACCAACTGTTTACGGGTCTCTTGAAAAACTGCCCTTAGCAATAAAAGTTTACATTTAATGAGAGAACTGTAATAAGTCTTTTGCTTCAGTTTAGTTTACTATTAATAAGTTTTTTTTTTAAATTTAGCCTACGTAGCACAAAGTATAGTCTCTTCTTCGCTGGACAATACTTTTTTTGCCCCCATGCTGCATATTTCTGCTCACTGTGTATATATATANTATATATATATATATATATATACATATACATATATACATATATATAACCGTTAAAATGCGGAATCCGATATTTCATAGAATAACTAGGTATTTCATGAAACACCTAGACAAGTCATTTTAATTTATTTTATAACCGTCGTTGAACAGCTGACCCAATTTTGAGTTTACGACAACTGATGAACAACTCCACAGCCTTGTATTTTTGAACCAATTCAGAAGACAAGGAAACTCATGGATCAGTACCCTCAGAGGTATGATTTGTTATGGAAACATGGAGGACTTTGTAACGTGACAAATTTAACGTGCAGCATTTACTACACCTGCAGGGTCTTCGACCGGCAGGGTTAGAACCCACGAACTCTTTGACATGGGCCCTGTGCCCTACCAACCAGGCTATCCCGGCCTTCAGACAAGTCATTGAAAGTATGTAAAATTAGCTGGGTATTCTATAGAATAACGATTACTTGATCATTAAAGTAAAAAATACGCCACCCGAAAATCCTGTTCTAGCTGCTTTTAGTCAGCTTCGAACCGCTTATATCTGCTTTGGAAAGACGTGTGTACGCATCATTCCTTTGATTTTAGACGCAGCTACTAAAATATGAGCAATAATAAATTATATCATCTGTTTTCCGTAATTTTTTATTCACTAATCATCCGCAATAGGAATAAAATGTCAGGAAATTTTAGCTATTTATGATCAATTGATTTATAAAATAACTTGGAAATTGTTTTTCTTCCCTTTAACGGTCCATCAATAGACATTTTATTGAATAACTAGATAAAGTATAATTTTTTTCTCTATCATATACTTTAATTGACTTGTCTAGTTATTTCATGAAATACCTAGTTATTCTATGATATAACAGGATTGGGAGCTTTAACGGTAACATGCAGTTTGTCTATGATAAGAATTCCCCCCGCCACAGAGTCTGAGGCCATCTGTTGCTATGGAAACAAGAATAGCGCATTTCAGGGAGGGTTGCGGCTAATACAGTAGACCAAAGAAAAATAGTCTATTTCTCTCGCCGATCTGAACAAAAACATGTCCTAAACAATGACCAAATACTACTACTTGAAATAGTTATACCTCTTAACCGCAGTCACCGCCAGACGAAAGGCATGGGGAGTTCTTACTTTAGACAAACTATATATATATTCAACTTTTGTTGCCTCCATGCCGAATATTTCTGCTCATTGTGTATATGTTTTTACAACAGGTCAGGCCGGAGTGAATCAGCTGGGGGGAGTGTTCGTCAATGGCAGACCTCTTCCAGATTATGTACGTCGCCGAATTGTAGAACTAGCTCTAATGGGTGTCCGGCCCTGTGACATATCTAGACAATTGCTCGTCTCTCACGGATGTGTTTCCAAGATATTGACACGCTTTTACGAGACTGGCTCCATCAAACCTGGTTCCATTGGAGGGAGCAAACCTAAAGTAAGTGAACATTTGATTGAAAACCTCTTATTTTCATCATTAACCAGGAGAGGACTTTGTGACTCCACAAATTTACTGTGCATGGAGTCTTCGGCAGGCGGGGATCGAACCCACGACCTCTTGGACATGGGCCCAATGCCCTACCAACAAGGCTATCCCAGCCTGCAATAAGAAATTTAGTCGCCATGAAATTTTGAACCAGTGTACAATAACCTGAAAGTTAGCAGATCCGGATGATTTTCACCTTTCCCATTTAAAAAATAATAATTCGTGAATTTGAAAGCGCATGTTCTGGAGCAAAATGGTGTTAATTTTAGGCGAAAATGTATCCATCCGGTGGCTAGTAATAAATAAGGGAAATTTTACCTTATATTTAAAAGTACCATACCTTTCCCACCAACGATTCATGAATAAATTATAGAACAATGGATGGTGTTTTCTACACTAGGGAACGCTGCAAGCTCGGGACTGCCTAAATTTCCGGGTTACTGTTTCAGTTGTATTTTAAAGCCATTTGGCATCATTGTGTTTTGAGATTCTTGCAAACAATGTATTTGATTACTTATTACTTATGTTTACAATGCTAACAATACTTGTGTTTACAATACTAAAAGTGTTAACACTAACGTAAGATGGTGCACAGCTTGCAACACGAACAAACAGTAATAAACAAATGGAAAGAGGCCAAATCAAGACTGCCAAAAAAGCGAGTTATTCAAAATCTAGCAACCATGTCACCTTTTTTAATAATAAATAACAAAATAACTAAAACAAATTTTCACTCCAAACTCCCCAGAATTACATAATAACATTAATATCTTATGAAATACGGCAGATTTGAGCTCAGAAATTATCTAATTTATTTCTTTTATTGAAAACAAAATTATCCGTTTGAAAACATCGCCTAACAGAATAACATGTAGTAAGCAGCTGCAAACTTTTTAACCGGAACTAGAGTAAGTGCCGAGCTCGAGATTGTTATTGTTTACATTCCTATTGAAAACATCATCCATTATTGTGAAGAAAATCAGTTTTACTCAAAAGATGAATAAAAAAGGACATTTAACCTCTTCTACAATAATTGTATTATTTTGTTTCAGCAAGTGGCAACTCCTCATGTTGTGAGAAAAATTCTCCGATACAAGCAAGAGAATCCATCGATCTTTGCATGGGAGATTCGAGATCTTTTACGAAATCAGAGAGTATGTGACGACACCTCCATCCCTTCTGTTTCTTCTATTAATAGAATACTCAGGAACAGTGGACATGTTGTTCTCGATGAACCTCCCCCTCCCGTTGGTAAGTACTACAAATGCGTATTTTATTTTATCTCAGCGCAATAATTTGCGCCCCCCCTCTGTAATTAAGCAATTTCTGATGTTTTCAATCTCGCCTTTAGTGTGATTCGTTAGGCTTAGAATAGCTATATTTCTTTTTTTTCCTCGCTTAAATCTCTTTCTGCGTATTTTTATTTTTAGCAAAAGAGGTTTAAAAATTGCATAGCGTATTTCAAATTTACATATATTTTATAGTAAAATATGCAATAAATGCTTTTAAAAATATATAATAGAATCATAACAAAAAGTTGTCGGAAAATTAAAACTAAAAAACAATCATGTTGAAGTAAAATTTTGAAAAATAATCTTATGAAAATTATGATTTATTTTATAAAACGGAAAGATCAAGCATGAAAATTACAAAACATTTACCTAAATTTACCGTAGAAGAATTCGAGAGATTCTTTTCAGTTTCGCTATAACTATCATTAATATATTTGAAATCAGAATCAGAATTGTTGTCAGTGTCGTAAATATTGCCAAGAATGTATACAATTCGCGAAACGCTTCCTGCTACATTTCTTTGAGCTTCGAAAAGAGAGCGCAAAATGGTACGAAATAATGAATCACGAACGCAGTAATAATGACAACTAACGCCATCTGTTAACACAGATCTGACTAAACAATTAAACATCACAGAATAAGCCGAAATGAAATCATGAACGGGAAAAAAGCGGGTTGCACATTTAAATGAAAGGAAAAAATGCATCCCAGTAAGGATATGCAGCGAGAGTGTTACAATATTAATATAAGACTCCTAATGAGCACAGTTTTTCAACTCTATTTTAGATATCGTTTTGAAAATATATATTTAGGGTGGTCATTACTCAACACGTTGCATTTATGAAACAAGCATAACTTTAAAGGCGGTGTTTGTAGACACTGCGTGTTATGTACTGAATGTATGTATAATATTTTCTACAAATTTTTTTCTCACAGGAGCTCAGTCTTCATCGTTTCCATCTTATCTACTTCCGCCAAATAGCCCACCAGCTTCGAACCCCGGACCTTCAAAAGCGAAGAGTTCTAGCGGAGGATATTCCATCGAAGAAATACTGAAACCCACAAGGCTAAAAAAAAGGGAAGCCGGTGGAGAATCCAAAAGTGATACAACAGAAGGTATCTAAACTTTTTTTTTTCTTTTCTGAATTTTAACGAAACTAATAAGGAAAATTTAGACTGAAATACGAGGACTGTTTTTCAAGTAAGAACAGTTTGAAAACTAAAACTAATCGGGAGGAAATTTTCACAAAGCAAATTTATTTCTTAACACTGAACATACAATACAATACAATAGAATGCATGTTGCATTGTATTGTATTGTAAAGTGTTGGTATGTTTAGTGTTAATTCTACATACGTTTCTCTTTTTTTCTTCTCTTCTTCAAAATAGTTGCCAAGTTTGCTTAAACACTTCCCATACCTTACAACTAGATTTGGAATACCCAATTCATAGTAACTTGCCGCCAGCTCCTATTACTAACATGTCACGGCAGTTTTCACGTCATCGCGATGCATCGTTGTACTGGTTTCCGCCAAAATGATGCTTGAAAAATCACTTAGCGCGAGGTCTTGACTGTATTGAGGGGTTGTCCAAAACTTCCCAGCCAAAAGAATCCATTAAAGCTCGAGGCTGAACTGCGGAGAAAGTCATTGTCGTGGAGCAGCAAAATTTCCTGTCAGCATACCAGTAGGAAGCTTCGTAAACTTTACAAATCTGCCGGTGAATGTATGAGGCAGACACGTTTTTTGACGATTAAAAACGATCGGCGGGCGATTTGTAAAACTAGAACATTTTAAAAACATGGAACTGACTACACAGCTGTAACTGAGCACACTTGCTTCCAAGGAATGCCAAGACACGACGCACGTGTCACCAATCAAAACTCCCTTACCTAAAAAACAGCTATTGATTGAAAAACGTAATTGAATCTTAATGCTAAACAAGGGGGTTTTTGACTCCTACTTACTTCACACGCCAACTTTCTTCGATAATCCCTCAATCATTTTTTTTCCTCACTAGAAAAAGATTGTTACGTACAAATTTAAAATTAAAACCGGGATGGCTCAGGGGATAGAGCGTTTGGCTTCCAATGAGGTAAACCGGGTTCGAATTCAGCAATGGCTGGTCTATATGAATTCCGCATCCGCACCACAGTGCTGACTTAAAATATCCTCAGTGGTAGACGGATCATGGGTTAGAGTCCCCTTGCCGTCCGGCTAACCTTTTGAGATTTTCATGGTTTTCCTCTCAATGAATGCAACGCAAATGCTGGTAGATGCCTCCACGAAGGCAAATTTCGCCCAATACTTGACCCAGGAGATCCCTTGTCTTCTGAATCGGATCCGAAATTGTGAGGCTACGGAGTTGAACATTAGTAGTGGTTGCCCAAATTAAAACTCAGGTTAAATTATATTGTATGAAGCGTCGGGGGCTGAAATGGCGGAGTTCCGAGAGAGGGAGGCAGACATTCAAATTCTTTAAAGACCCGAAATAAAATAGACCACAAGCAAACTTCTATCTCAATCAATTTTTAACAGGCCGCGGAGTGTTTGGAGAACACCAATATAAATCATTCCACAAAAATCCAGAATGTAATTACTGTGGTGAATATCAATCTATTGATCACTTGTTAATGAATTGTTCTCAATTCCTGACACTCCGGGGCAATCACTTTAATAATATTAGTCAACATCAATGCTATGCTAACCTGACTTGCAAAAATATCATAAAAAAGATTATTAAACAAACTTTACAGTATGTATTGGTGGACGGTCTTTAATAGTCTCGGAACCTGCTCGTTCCAGCTTGGGTGTCTCAATTTTATTGATGGCATAGTTTTATAACTTTTACTATGTCTTTTATAAACTCTTCTACTTTTACTTGCTCCAATTTTATTGCAATTACTTTTGTACTATTTAATTGGTTTTAAAAGTACTGTTGTAAAATGTTATACTATATTGTTCTTTTGTAAATTTTGCACGTTTATCTTTTAAATTGTTCTTTTAACTGACACTTTTAATATATTGCTGTTTTAATGTTTTATCACCTAACATGATTTTTGCTGCTCTGTGCCAATCATGTTCATGGGCTGTTGTCATGTCTGATGTGTATTTTGTACTGTTTTCTGAATTTTTTTGATCTCAATAAACATTTACCCGTATGCCCTAAATAAGGGCGGGTCGGGGAAAATGTTTCCATTAGTAGTATTAAACCCAACATTGGATTGGCTGTTCAACAACTGTTATAAAATGAAAAAATTAAAATTAAAATTTTCCATTTAATTTTTGGTTACTATAAAAACTTAAGCAATGTTTTTCATAATGATTTTATGACGAAGATATTATTTTGTAAAAGAGAGAGGAATTAATTCAAAACACTATATCACTTTACAATTTTGTATTTGTTATTTCGATTGCATATGTTGATAAAACACTGTTTTACATAAATCTTAATGCAAAAAGCAAATGCAACTTATTAAATACTTGTAGAATGACTATTAATTATACACGTTATGTTATTAATAGAAAAAAATATAATAAATGGTTATTATTTTGCATTTAATAAACATCTTAATTATAGAATGTTTCATACCTAATAAAAAATTTTGGTATAATAAAGGATGATAAATAAATTAACACAAAAATACCGTTTAATAAACAAATAATTCGAAAGTAAAACTTACTTTTATAACTTTCATTAATTTTATGATGAAGACCATCGGAGAAATTTTTATTAATTAAGGTACAATACTACGTAATTTACAGGGCCATAACAACGCACCAACTTAAAAGAGAAGCGGTTTTAAATGATTGTATTTTTTAAAATACAGTGAACTGGCCAAACTATTAGACGCACTATAAGATTCTATGTAGAACCTTAATTATCAGGTACTGCTTTTTTGTTTTTACGTGACTGAAACCGGTTTGCATTTGTTTACGTTCGTGTATCAATAGGTTAAATTAGACGATATATTCTATAAAGTCTACGATCGGATAAATTTAGACGATATGTTATGTAAATATAGAATATTGATTATATCAGGTATTATATTAGTGTATTATAATAATGAGATCAAATGATTAGACTCACTGTAGTTTTTTAATAATGACATGTTTTGCACCAGTTTGTATGCAATACTTTTATAATTAAATATATCTACATGTAATGGGTTGTTATTCAGGAGATTTTTTATATACTTCCTATTTGTATTTATCTTTAACGTATTAAATTACAATGTTAATCCATTGATATAGGAGAGTAAACAAGTTCAAACCGGTTACAGCCTCGTAAAGACAATAAAGCTGTATAGTATCACGTGATAATTGAGATTTTACATAGAATCATAATCTAATAATTTGGCCAGGAACTGTACTTATTTGTATAATATAGGGGAGAGTCGGATAGCCCCGACCACTTAAGGAGTATTGCTTATGGTTCTGAATAATATTGAGTAATAATCAATATTTATGTATGTTTCTATTGTTTTATCATCTAATTAAATAATGCAAAAAGAATAAACCAAAAAAAGAATAGTTTAACTTAAAAAATTAGAAATTTAAAAAAACATGTTTTTCAGCTCGTTTCAAAATGTGTCGGGTAGCCCCGCCCAGTTACAAAAATTATGTTTTTTGGCTGTTTTTTCAGGTGTAAATGAAAATGACCAATATATTGACAATAGATAAACCTCATTTATCATTTTTATCACAAATCTATTTTATTTATTACATATTTATATACTTTTAGTGAACTCTATCATTTAATAACAATCATATAACAACAATATTTGTTGTTAAAAATGCATATAACGTTCAAATTTGAAGCAATCAAAAAAGATAATCTTTGCAACCGTACATTTATCGACGATATAAAATTGGCCGGTGATGCCCGACATTCATGTGAGCGGGACTACCCCCGAAATCCAATTTTTTTGTAAATTTGTAATGACTCGAACAATTTCTCACATATAAACTTCTTTCTTCGTGCAAATTAAACTTAAGACTACATACTCTAATGCTGTATGTATAGAAAAAATTATTTTTTTAGTACTAAAATGAAGTTTAATCTAAACATTCAACCAATTTTTCTTAATTTCAAGACTACTGTATTCAACATATTTTCAAAACTATTGTTTACCATGTTACCAGCTGCATAAATACTTGAAACTTTGAAAATAATCTTTTATCAATATAACAATTAATGTCCGATGGCCCATTGACTTGAAAAAATATTCTATAAATATGAAATTGACATTGGGCGGGGGCACCCGCTGGGCGGGAATACCCGACTCTCCTCTACTTGTTCATTTTAAAGTCCAGATTCAATAGCAAGATCATTTTATTTCCTATCTGTCAGTTTTATAGCTTTCTTTCGTCTAAAGATGCGTCAAATTAACTTTGTGATTATTTTTCTCCTTCTAATTAAAGTTTTATTTTAAGATGCATCACCTTCCAAAATATCAAGACTGCAAATTCCTGATTTAATGAATCCCGCTGATTTCGGAAGTGCGTCAACACTCATGGCCAGACCTTACCTATTGAATGCCGCAGCAACACCTTCTCTGCAGTGCTGGACAGCTTCCGCCTTCTCATTTCCCAGACTAGTTCCAATGACTTTTCCGTGTCCTACGCATCCCTTCACGCAACTCCATCTGCAACACGAGGACAGAATTCGAACCCAGATGATTAAAACGCCAGCTCACACTTTCGAGAATTTGACCAATCAGTGAATGACTATGTTTGCCAACTAATGAACTATTTTTTAAGAAACTGTGAAAACTTTGACTTTCAAGAAAGTTTTGAGTGCCATTGCTTATATGAAATAACATTACAATTAACAATTAACATTACAATTAACAATATGAAATAACATTACAAATAACATTACAATTAATACCTTAACAATTTTTTTAAAAGAAGAAATGCTAAAAAATCAACTTATTATTATTATTTTTTAATTTCATTAATAAATACAAGGAACTAAACAAAATATAATACACACGTTCTAAGTTGAAATTTTAATTCTTTTTATGCGTAAAAAATATTTAATTTACCATCAGTTTACTATCTCAAATGATCTCGGGCAAATGAAAAAAGTTAAATATTAGTCTTTGTATATGTTCACATCTTCATCATCTGCGTTGCTTTCATTTTCGCTCGCGAACGCCATTTTTTTAGAATTTTTTTCTGTGTAAATCATCGTATATACACTCTAAAACAAGAAAATCGAAGCACCAAGAAGGAGTTATCCGATTGAAACGAAAATTGGTGGATAGGAAGACAATGTACAGAATGGTAAATGATTAAAATTTCCGAACAATTGAATCGTTTATTGCAGAGTTACAGTAACAAGTTCAATAAGGTGTTGACCCGCCTCTAGCCTGGATACAAGCTGCCACACTGCGTGGCATAGACCGATAAAGCTCTCTTGCGGTATTTCCTGCCAAATTCGACCCAATTCTCGAACGAGGTCATCAACATTTCGTGCCAGATGCAATCACCTTCCCATCATATCCCAGACATGCTCGGTGGGAGAGAGATCTGGTGATCTGGCATGCCAAGGAAGAGTTTGACAAGCTTGCAGACAGTTCATAGCAACACGTGCCGTATGTGGTCTGGCATTGTCCTGCTCATAAAAAAGTCATTA
>NC_092207.1:6120248-6121986 GCF_043381705.1 Parasteatoda tepidariorum | reverse complement strand
CAAAAAAATCGACGCACCAAGAAGGAGTTGTCCGATTGAAACGAAAATTGGTGGATAGGAAGACAATGTACAGAATAGTAAATGATTAAAATTTCAGAACAATTGAATAATTTATTGCCGAGTTACAGTAACAAGTTCAATAAGGTGTTGACCCGCCTCTAGCCTGGATACAAACTGCCACACGGCGTGGCATAGACTGATAAAGCTCTCGCGGTATTTCCTGCCAAATTCGACCCAATTGTCGAACGAGGTCATCAACATTTCGTGCCAGATGCAATCGCCTTCCCATCATATCCCAGATATGCTCGATGGGAGAGAGATCTGGTGATCTTACAGGCCAAGGAACAGTTTGACAAGCTTGCAGACAGTTCATAGCAACGCGTGCCGTATGTGGTCTGGCATTGTCCTGCTGAATACCCAGCCCAGGGCGCTGCAAAAGGAACGGTAGCAAAACAGATCTTAGGATGTCGTCGACGTACCACTGTGCAGTAAGTGTGCCTCTAATGACGACCAAAGGGGTCCGGCTGTCAAAGGAAATGGCACCCCAGACCATAATGCCCTGTTGAGGGCCGGTGTGGCGTGCAATAGTGAAGGCAGGATCCCCCCTCTGCCCTGTGCGTCTCCAAACACGTCTTCGATGATCGTCAGGACACAGTTGGAAGCGGGATTCGTCGCTAAAGACCGTATGTCCCCAGTCGGCATCATTCCAGCCTGACCATTTGTATATCTGCTCAAAACATTCATGCATACGAAATTTCAAATCAATCGGATGATTGCTTCTTGTTGCGTCGATTTTTTTTGTTATAGAGCATAAAACACGTCTTGCACAAACACGTCTTGCACAAATTGCATAAAACACGTCTGCAGTCCCACAAATAGCAAAACTCCTCCCAAGCAAAAATTCCAAACTTTCAATCGCGGCAGATTATTGTTATTTTTTGTTTCGCTCCCGGCCGAATAAAAACACGATAAAACAAAACGTATTGACGAATTCTGCTCTGCCCGAATTTACTCGGGATAATCAGGGAAAGCGGTTAAAAAATAATAGAAAGTCATACAAGACATTTTTTTTTAATGTGTTGTGTGAAGTTTCGTTTATAAAATGACTAGCTGAAGACAAAGTTATGAAAATCATCGAGAGAACCAAGAAGATTCAAAGGTTGCTAAAGAATTACCAAACATTGTGATGAATGTGTTTCTCATATTTGATTTTCGACTTCAAAGTTAGTAGACATTCTGTTCTATGAGATAAGGAATATGAAACAATTTGATGAAGTATTATTTATGAAAAAGAAAGCTGTATTCTGTATTATATAGCTTTTCTCGCCAAACATCAGAAACTGTTATTAAAATGTAAATAAGTTATGTAGTTTATCATGTCATTCATTTGTCGAAAATTGTTTAAACGCATTATTTGAAACATATTTCATAAAGGGCGATGATAGCTTCATATGTAGATTTTGCATGTTTTGGACTAAAATTCAATTTCTTCTTAAAAAGAAAAGTCTTTAATTTTATATATATGGGTCATTCTCACGAAAACTGTCATTTTTCAGTTCATAAAATCCCAAAAAAGTAAAGTGAATAAAAAGCTCTGAAACTTTTTATATTAATAGAAATATGTAATGGCATTATAAAGAAAGTATATATCCTATAAATTATACTTAATATTTAAATTAATCAATTTTTTAAATAATTAATTTATAATTAATTAATTTATAATAATTAATAATTAATT
>NC_092207.1:6104434-6119459 GCF_043381705.1 Parasteatoda tepidariorum | reverse complement strand
CAAGATATGTACAGGATGTGTAAATAAAAACGTAAGTATTTATTGAAATAATGACAGCATCTTAAAAATTTTAGGACTTATACCTTTTGGCAGCTGAAAAAGATAAGAAATTTATGTCTACTAGTATAAACGAACTTTTATTTTTCTCAATCATCACTAGATACAGTGACTAATAGAAAATAAACTGTTGGATTATTTCAAAAATTGTTTTTTACTTCAAAACTAGAGTGGCACTTTTCTTTGTTTTAGGAAATGAAAATAAAAGGAAATAAATAAAAAATACCACATTTTAAAAAAATACTACGAAAAATACCATACCCCTTTTTTTGGTGAAAAAATATTACCGTAGTATTAAAAATACTACGTCTGGCAACCCTGATGTTACTATGAATTTCTTGTTTTTCAGTGTTACCAACAAATATCGAAAGAAGAAGAAAGATTTAATTTTTATTTCAAAGTTTATGTAAAAAAATATTGATAAAAGGTGGGCTTATTCACAATGGCTTCTGAAATTATTATACAATATATTCAGAAGCTATTAAAAAAAGGCTGTCTAACCAAGAAAAAAGTAACCAACGAGTAAATCCTTTAATAACTAAGAAGATTAGTATTTATTTCATCAAAATTTCCAAAAATCAGAAAATATCAAAAAATGGACTTAACCGCATTGGCTTCTGAGCGGCTCATATATATATATAACTATTTTCGGATAATACGACACCTAATGTTTCATATAAAATCGGCTTCAAAAGAATTCGAACCAGGTTCACCTAGTTGGAAGGTGAACCCTCTATCCCCTGAGCCCCCGCGGTTCTCAAATATTAATTAAAGTAAGATCGGACGATTTCAATTGAAAAAGATTAGATGATTTTATTAAAGTACAAATAAAGTTTTAAAAATATTTGTCTATTTATCGAATCTTTTAATTAATCTCAAATAAATCTTTCATAACCGCTCTTTGCTGTGAGAAAATGTATGTGTAAACAAAATTAACCCTAAAGCAAGCAAATGAAATTATAAAAATATATGTAAGAGATGGAAGGAAACGACAATGTCGCCAAAACTTCGCTTTCGACATTTTAGCAGTAAAATTAAAACAATTATGCATTAATAATGAATAATTCAATATAATCATTACATTATGATTAACTTATGTTCTTATTCGTTTGTAAGATATATTTATAAACAAAAATTTGGATTTTGGGAAAAATAAAATGAAATAATATAATGCTTTAAGGAAAGGAAGGACATTCTAAAAGTTCGTTTATATCAGTGTTTCCCAAAGTGCGGTACGCGTACCCCCAGGGGTACCGGAACAGTTTAGCGGGGGTACGCATTCTTATGGGAAATATCTTGCAACAAACGGAAATTTCAAAAACTTTTATTTAAAAACAAAGCTAACCATGAAAATTAAGGCAATAGAAATAATAAATTAAGAGTTAACAGTTATTAAATAATGGTATCAACAGCCAGTTGTGATTTTTAACTTTTGTTCAATTTTTTTATAGTAAAAAATACATTAATTTTTCTATTAGTGGCACACAGCGTTACGAAAAATTTAGAAAGGGTATACTAAAGTCGGCGCCATCTAGGGTCAAGAATTCAACTTCTGCCACACCCATTTATAGGGCGGACCTGTTCATACATCCATTCATTCTTCCACGGATCGTAATTTCGACCTGGACCAGAGAGCAATTAATCTCCAATTCATTACCCCCAGAAGAATAATAAGTTATGGGAGCATAGAGGACTTTGTAACCGACAGATTTAATGTGCACCCATTATCATTTACTACAAAGGGAGTCTTCGACTGGCTTGATTCGAACTCCCGTTCTCACGAATAGTGAGTACTCACGTGAGTACAGAACCCTACCAACCAGGCTATCCCGGCCAATTAGGGCTTTTTAGACCAGCAATGGACTGATTGTGAAGACACGGTTCCCAGTACAACATCAAAGTCACCCAATACTGGCCGCGGTCAGAGTGCGGGTAGGTGGCCACTTGGATAGGTCTACGAAAGGACCGATGGCATGCGGTATTTTATTTTTATTTTATAACCGTCGTTGAACAGCCGACCCAATTTCATGGGTTTACGACTACTTACGTTCAACTCCGTAGCCTTGTAATTTTGAACCAATCCGGAAGACAAGGAAACTCCTGGATCAGTACCCCCAGAGGTATTGATTTGTTGTGGGAACATGGAGGACTTTGAGACTCGACAGATTTAACGTGCATCAGTCACCATTTACTACACGGGGAGTCTTCGGCCGGCGAGGATCGAACCCACGACCTCTTGGATATGGGCCCAGCTCCCTACCGACCAGGCTATCCCAGCGGCGTGCGGTATTGGTTCTCGTTAAACTGTTCTACCGTAAAGTACTTGACTTCGCGAGAAAGTTGTTGGGCTACCGAAGCGGGGGTGCCATCTCCTCCGCTGAAGAATAAAATTGTGATGGCATGTCGTCGTATCATCCTCAGGGATGTTTCCCAGACCTTCGAAAATAGCCCTGTGTGCAGCTCCAGTGCGACGTAAATAAAACTACAACTAAAGGCTTTTCAAATCATTTAAATATAAGCGAATAATAAGCAAAATTCGAAAGGTATTCAAAGTTCCATGGTATTTCGTTTATGAAATACCATGGGTGTACTTATTCCATATTTCTCCAAAAATTTCAACTCGATGGTTTTTATTGAGATACTTCACAAGAAAATTCAACTGACAAGATCAATACATCTGCGAGTGTAAGATTTTATTTTACTGTCGCTACAGCACGAATTAAATTACAGTATAGTTGGTTAACGAACAAATTAAGGATCTAACTAACCACAATTAAAGAAAATAATTCGTCAGCAAATGATCTATTACGTAATATTAGTTTAACAGACGCTTAAAAAAAATCCCAGAAATCTATTTTATGTGCGTGTTCGCAATCAATGTTACGCAATCAAGATACCTTACCTTAAGTTTCAAGTTAAGTTTTTAAGTTAAATAAATATTATTGGGAGACCTCTCATTATTTCAAACAGATAAAGAAAATTCTCATAAATTATCATCATATAAAGTCATGAAAAGGAAAATCAAGATTAATCATGAAAAGAAAAAAGATTAATCTGTTTTCAGATTTTCAGCAAATAGAAGAATCTATTTTTTTAATGTGAAATTTAGAGAACAAGCATTTTAACATAGTCCCCCTTAGAAATAGAGTTATTTTCTCTCTTTATAATTCTAATTCCTATGAATAGTTGCCAATGCAAAGCTACCGATTACAAGTAAATTCATTTTTTTTTAAAATTTAGTTTTTTATGAGTTAGTCATTTTTTAAGTATTAAAAATAAACATATAAAATAACGGGATTTATTAGGGCAGGTGAAATTGAAAAATGTCTTTAATTTGTTCAAGCATTTTTTTTTTNAATTTTTTTTTTTTTTTTTTTTGATAGTGAAAAATTACAAGCATTAGATATTTTGTTTTAAATTTTGGAATATAAATCTGCTAATTGTAATTTTCCAACTTTTTGAATTGAATTATATTGGCTTGAAGTTATTTTAATCTAATTTCTTCAGCCCTTATTATAACAATAAAAATATTCGCTTTGTTGCAGATTGTTAAAAGAAAAATCTCAAAACTTAACTATTCTTTTAAAATGCAACAATGTGTCTGTATTGTTTAAAGAGAAACATTAAATTAGTGATTATTGTCATTCCAAACTTTGTATTTGGGGCGCTATCTTGAATATTTTTTCAAAGAGATTAATTTTTAAGTCATGAAGTGGCTTAAGAGATTGAGGCGATATTTCGCCAATTTGAGCTCTTGCTCTGGATGCAAGAGTGATCATGCTGGGGATTTAGATGAGAGGAAAATTGCCAAATATTATCGGAAGCGTGCTGTAATTCTGGACACGGTTCATCTTTGGGCTTTCCCATTTGTGTCCGTTCAGACGCAGACTGATGATATTTATTGGACAAAGCTCTCAAAAAATGTTCAGACGCAGACTGATGTTATAGATTGGACAAACCTCTCAGAAAATGTTTAGGATTACGGATTATGAATAGAGGATTATGGATAAAGGCTTAAGGTTAAAGGTTCAAAGATTGAAAACTTTCAAAAGTACGTACTAATGAGTTCGACTAAAGTAATTGTTAGCATTACTGTGTGTTATTCCGGAAAATATGCTGTAATTCTAGACATGGCTCATCCATGGGTTTTCTCATTTGGTCCAGCTCAGACCCAGACTGATGATATTGATTTGACAAACCTCTCAGAATATGTTTAGGATTATGGATTGAGGATTATGGATTAAAGATAATTAAGGATTATGGATTAAAGATAATTAAGGATTAAAGATAATTAAGGATTAAAGATACTTAAGGATTATGGATTAAGGATTATGAATGAAAGATTATGGATTAAGGATCATGAATTATGGATTAAGGATTATGAATTATGGATTAAGGATAGAAGTGTGTACTACTAGTGTGTTCATTCAAATTTATTGCAAGTATTTGTTTTCTTTACTTAAGATATTTTTAATGTATCTGTAGGTAATAAATTAATTAATTAACTAGTATATCTGAATATCATCACAAAGGCTACTATGAGCCATTTTTCACATATTTGCTTTTAAACAAAAATATAAGAAATAGATTTTTTACGCCCAAATTGAGTTGGAACCAATTAATAAAGTAAATAGAAATTAGCTGTTTATTTTTTTAAAAATTCTTCTTTATATTTTTCCAAAATAACTCCTGCTCGGGACTTTTTTGGACCATTCACTAATTTTAATAGAAAATGAATGTAAATCATTTGTTAGACTATTGTAAATCCCAAGAACAAGAATCTACTTAATAAAGTGACACTGCAAATTAGCAGGATAACATTATTTTGCATATGAAAGCATTAAAAAATATTTAGATTTCAAAAAATTAGAGCGACATTTTTGATTTTTATGAAATGAATTTTGAATGCTAAGCATTTTATTTTAACACCTTAATCAGCAACAACAAGTACACTGAAGTATTCTCGTTTCATTAGCATGGGAAGATTTTTTTTCTTGATGTTGGCTCACTCTTAAACAAGAATATTATTTCTCTCGGGCTTGACTTTTATGGGGGATGCTTACGAGAAATTTAAAATTCGTAATCAAATCGAAAAGGAAAAAACGATTATCACACGTTGGTAACAGTTTTTCTGAAAGTAATATTTTCCTAATTTTTATCACGTGATTGGAATCATTAACAGTGGGAAGTCTGGATGTAAACAATTCACTCAGCAAAATTATGAGTTGTAAGAACTCCGGGTTACATAGGTCAAACGTTTTAAATTCCTCGAAACCCTTGAAATACTCTCAAATAGGGTAAAATCTATATTTTAAGCCCGAAAATACCCACAAGTCTTGCTTTGTTTGTTCAGCATAAAAAATTTTAAAAAAATTTTGAGTTGCTGAAAGTTGTTCCTAAGTTGACGACTGTGTCATGATATGGAAAATGCTGAGCAGACAGGGGGGGGGGGATTATGGGAGCTAGGATCAAGCACATGGCCCAACCCTTAAAAAAGGTGTTTTTTTAGTTGACAGGTGCGTAAAAATAATCCCGAGATAGAAAATGAGGTTATATTTTGCATCAAAAATAACCTCATAAATAAACCTTAATTTAAACCTCATAAAATCAACCTTATATGTAGCTTAACAGTACTTTTAGCTGAAATCGGGTGAAATTATTTACACCTCAAATATATTTATTTGCTTAAAGTGTAGAAAAAATGACATGTACTATCAAAATCAACCTCTCTAAGCTGGTTGCTCTAATGTAGATTTCTGTTAACCTCAATACAATCTCAAAAATTTTTGTAAGGGAAAGGACATAAAATCAATGATGATGGACTCTAAAACTTTACAGTAATATTATACAAAATTGTATACCTTTTTATGAAATAAATTTTTTTTGTAAATGTCTGTCTAAAGTAAAATATTTCAGAAGGAATAAAGTATGGTTTTCAAAGAAATTTTATGATGAAGGCTTATGGATTAGAAACATACTGGGTACCCACCAATTACCCGGCTAGATTTTCATTACCGGACAAGGCAAAAGGGTTTCACTATCGACTAGTTTTTTTTTTAACCCCAAGACCCTGTCTGGTTTCTGGACCCAGGCAATGTTACCGGGTATCCAGTTATAGGTTTTTCTTCATTTAATTAGTTCGACTTTTATACCCCTCTGCAGTATCCCCCTCTTTAGGAGCTCTTAATCAAAACAACATCCAAACTTTTCAGCCCTCCATTTTAAATAGCATAATGCCTGATATGACGTTACGGAACCAATAAAATCACTCACTCACTGTTTTTAATTATCAGCAAACATCTCATTAAATTTAATGAATAATTATAAGAAACTGAAGCAGAAACAAACTGAATTATTGCGAACTTAGTTTTGTGTTTTTTTCTTATAAATATGGTATGATAACTGACGCTTTTCGAAATATAATCAGAATGTTTATTTTTAAAAAATGAATGCATACTCAAATTTGTATAATGTTTAGAATGTTCAATATAGGTTGTAGTGTGATAACAAACAATGCGACGTGAGTTCTTCTATAAATTAATTTCAAAACTTAATACGCAACTAGTTTAATAGGAAAATGTAAATTCTCAACTGAAGACGAACTCTTGTTTTTAAATAAATCAGCTAAGCAAACTTCCTGGACTAGCTCGATTTCGATCAGAATCTCGAACTACAACTCGAAACATTTTTGTTTATAAAATCTTTTGTTTCGCTAAAATATTTTTTTTTTGCCTGTATTTTAATTTTTGGACATGAATTTGATCAGCCTGATTTTACCATTCTCCTAGAAATCCAAATATTTTAAAATTTTGTAAAGACTATTTCGAAGCCTTTTACTCTTAATTATTGAAATCTTGCAATTTGCTCGATACTGCATTAGTTACATTTTATTAAACTCGCTTTTTTAATTCTGAATTTAATTTCATACTCAAAATTTACTCTTAAAACTTCATTCGAATTTCTTAATTTATATTATATTCATAGTATATTTTTATTTCATTTTTACTATTTTATTCTATTTAGTTTTGTATCTATTTATTCTTTTCGTTAGAAATTTATTTTGGCAATTAATAATACTTTCAGCATTTATTTCCCAATTGTAACTTAAATTAGTATTGAGCATAATAATCCTCCAATTCAAATGTCTACACTCTAGCTAGTCGGAAAGAGTATGGAATTAAACTTCACAATGGACTATAAATTTTACTTGGAGATAAAAAAGATGGTATAAAAACAGTACTTGTTGTATTTAGAAAACAATTTAAACTTGTATAGTCTCTAGGTATACTGACCCGATAAATTAACCAATTTTGTTTGGAGCGTTTCTGGGTTTTAGAAAAAAAAAAAAAAAACTTAGTATGCCATTAGAATCAGTTGCCTTTTTTAACTGTAGAAGCATACTTTTGAATTCGTTGTTTCTGTTTCTTGTTTCGAATCATGCTTCTAAAAGCTATTGTTTAAATGATCATGTACTTTACCTTCTACACAGTACTGCACTGTATATTACATCCAGTATACTAAAGTGTTTATTTTTATATTGTCAATTTACCATTTTTTCGAATTTTGATTTTATTTGTCTTTAGGGTAAAGGTTGGATCAGTGTAGGATGACGGATGGTAACTGACAAACGAAGAAACTAAAAATATTTGTAGTAATTTAAATGCTGGTTCAAAAGTGTTGAACTTCTTTCAAGCCAAATGCTCCAAAAACTTGCCAATGACGGAGAAAATAGACTAAGTACAGAGATTCAATAAGCCAAAAAGAAGAGAAATGATTTAAAGACTGTGCGGTTGAGGTTATAAAACCAACATGAATTTTGGATGGGAATCCAATATTTTGAAGAACTAGACATACTTAATTTCTGACTTATGAAAAACTTTTAGGATGTTTGATTTCTCCATGTAAAGTAGCTTCATGTTAATAAAAACTTAAAATGATTCCATGTTTTCTTTTTTAATTTATGATATCATACGGGTTTTATGAGTTATTTTATTATAACTATAATTTAAGATTTATAAGCATTGTAATTATGTTCACAAAGTCCCAACTGGGAGTTAAGGCTTTTTGAGACTACAGCAGCAAAATGTAAATAAAATAAACTAAATCCATTTTTTTTTTAAATACAGAATTAAAAATCAATTACATTTACTAAAGCAAACAGATAAAAAGGAGACGAACATTAAAATAATAATTTAAAAAAATTTTGTGTTTGAAAATCATTTTGAAACATCAAAACTTAGATGGATTTTCTTCTTTCCAGTAAAATTTTGTTTTTTTCCGGACATAGTACAAAAATGCGTGAAACTTATATATTGTTGTTGTTTCTGTTGCTGATTGCCAATATCAGCTAGAAAGATTGGTGAAAACAAACGAATTTAAGGCAGAGGGTGCCTTTCTTGTTTTTCAGTGGCGCCATCTATGGTCAAGAATACGACTTCAGCCACACACATGTCAAAACCCTTTTATTGGGTGGATCCATTCATACACCCATTCATCTATCCACAGATAGTAATTTTGACCTGAACCAGAGAACGATAAATCTCCAATTCTGTACCCCCAGAGGTATGATTTGCTATTGGGGATTTTGTGACCCGACAGATTTAACGTGCACCAGTCACCATTTACTACACAGGAAGTCTTCAGTCTGCCGGGATTGAACTCTGGTGACTCAGAGGATTGAGCGTTCGCCAATCAATGAGGTGAATCGAATCTGGGTTCGAATCCCAGCAATGGCTGGTTGATACGAATTTAGCACCTGGCTCTCACTGACCTGAGTGCTGATGTAAAATATCATCAGTGATAGACTGATCATGGGCTACAGTCCCCTTGCCGTAGAGCTAACTTGGGTTTTTTGTGGTTTTCCTCTCCATGTAACGTAAATACGGGTTGATCGTCTATGGAAAATGTCCTCTATGAAAGCTAATTTCTTCCAGTACTTGATCCAAGAGTTCCTTTGTCTTCTGGATTGGGGTCAAAATTACAAGGCTGCGAAGTTGAATAATAGCAGTAGTTGTCATCAGAAAGTATTTGAAACTTGCATTAGCTTCAAAGACTAAACTAGAAAAAATTCGAGCCCCTAAGCTAGTCAGAAGTTTGATCTGATGATAGATTTTGCTTGTAGTAATCACAAAAAGCTGGAAACTTGTGACGTTAACCAGCTTCAGTAAAACCTTTAATGTCCTATCTATCTATTTAGAACTCCAAATTTTGCAATTTATTTAACTTTCTAAATTTAATTTGATTAAGTCTATTTTTTTTTTGGTGGGAAGGTGGATGGGATTTTTCAATTTTCTTTTTACCGTAAAGAATCGGCCACATGTTTGAACATTTAAAGCTTACAAGTAATCAAATTTTTAAATTTTGAGTTCATAACTACAACTAAACTCGATGAGAAATGATCAAAAAAACAAATGTATAACGCACGAGAGAAAACAGCTCCCCAATGTTGACTTCTCTTCCCACGCTAACCTTTACTGTTACCAGCATTTATGTCAATAAAGCCGTTCATTGTTTTTTTTATGTACTTAAGTTATCAACAGATGGCCAGACAAATCGTAAGAGAGAAAATAGCTTCTTAATGACATTTAAAAATTACTGATTACGATGAGAAGTATGATTTCCGTGACTTTATAAAGAACAAAATATTTTTTTAAAAATTGGTCTTGGTATTTGAAAACTAATCATTTTTTCGACTTTCTATTAACTTTGTTTCGCTGCAAATCTGAACTTGATTATAGTCATTCTATTTTGCACGCTATGTCTACCACCAAGATTTCTATACTTGCGGTAAAATGGAATTTCTAACTGATTTGTTCAAATGAAATTGAGAAAAAATTGAAACAACTAAAATTAAAGATGAATTATTAAAAAAATATCATTTCAAAAATCTAATTACGATAGTCGAATGTATCTGACACCGTATTATTAACTTAAATAACGAAATTTGTTGGTTTTTTTTTTTTTTTTGAATAACAGTAGTAGTTTTTTAATTCCCCGATGTTTTCCACACAATATGAAGTAATAAAGAGAAGTAATTTTACTAGTTAACNTTTACGGTAGAGCAGTTTTACGAGGACCAATACCGCACACCCTCGGTCCCTACGCAGACTGATCCAAGTGGTCCCTCACCCGCACACTGAGTGCAGCCAGTGATGCTTGACTTCGGTGATCTAATGAGAACCGTGTCTTAACTATCAGTCCACTGCGGGACAAAAATTCACAACTAAATAGGTTCTAAAAAGCGGAAAAATATATTCTAAAATATTTCTCTCAAAAGTAGAGTCATTAAACATAAGAATAACTACCAATAAATATGTGTGAAATGATAATTGACTAGAATTCTAAATACAACAAAAATAATTTCATTTTTAAAGTAAGAAAAAATTAATTATGCAGTAAATAGAAAAGAATTGGTGTACAATCATCTTCCTAGTTGGCCAGACAAACCAATGTGGGCCAATGCCTTCCTCTGAGGATTACTCCGTAATGACTTCCGATTGATCTTTGATCTCCAATTCCTTTCATTAATTGTAAGAAAATCGGACTCCACAGAATCAGCCCATCTCAACCGCGGCCTCCCCCTCTTTCTTGTCCCAGTGGGTTTAAAAAGCAGCATCTCTTTTATTGTATTGTCAACACTCATTCGAATCACGTGGGCCATCCAATTCATTCTATTTATTTTCATGTATTTAATAAAATCGGGTTGTTCATAAATCTTGTACAGTTCAAAGTCAAATCTCCAATTATTGCTTTCACGTATACACCACCAAGTATACTTCACAAAATCTTTCTCTCAAATAGTGTGATACGATTTTCCTTCTCTTTTGTTATGTTCCAAGTTTCAGAAGCGTTTGCCAAGACTGGCCTGACAAGAGTTTTGTATTTCTAGAAAGAAACCTAGATTTAATAAATCTACTCAGCCTATTTCCCAGATAGAGTCGGTTTTTTAATTTCAGGAGTCATTCTGTTGTCAATAATAGTTGATCCCAAGTAACTAAAACTCTTTGCTGCTTCAAATCTATAAGAATCTATTTCAAGATAGGGACCTGGGACTCTGTTTCTTGAGAAAAACATATATTTTGTTTTCTCTACACTTATGACTAAGCTCATTTGTCATGACTAAGCCCATTTAGTGTACGATAAACTTAGTGATTTTTCTGAAAAAATTCATTTTCTGTTTAGAATAAAAATCAGTATAACAAGGTTTTGAGAAGAAACTCTTCGACGTAGGAATTCAAACTAACATTAGGTGGATAATGCTAAGGTGAAAATCTTGTTTTTTTTTAGGTAACAAGATTTTCGAGATATCGAGAGAATATTGTATAATGATAACTTTTCATCGTATAGTAACGGTAGCTCAAATATTCATCTCTCTGTTTAGCTTTTTACATTTTTAGAAATTTCGATATAATTACTAAGATCGCCACATCTAATAATTTTCGTATTTTTTATTACATTTATAAATTTTTTTGTTGCTTTTGACATTAAAATAAGCACGAGCTTATAAGATGAAATTCCCGTGAGAGAACTTTTTTCTTCAGCCATGGATAAAAAGTAATTGAAGCAAGCAAAAAAAAAAAAAAAANAAAAAAAAAAAAAAAAAAAAAAAAAAAAAAAAAAAAAAAAAAAAAAAAAAAAATTGCGAAGAAAATCCGCATAAAATTGCCATAATTTTCGAACAAATTTAAATTTCGAAAAAAAATCTTGTATTAAATTCACGTATTAAAATTATTCTTTCAGCATTTCAAATTATAACGCTATAGTTATCTTTCTGCGGTTTCCAGATCTGCCAGGAATTGTATTTTTTATTACATGTTTTATAGTTATCCGATAAAAGCATGAAATTGATTTAAACAAATTGTAAGATATAAATTTTAGGAGTCAAAATGAAAGAGCGTTAAAAGAAGCTAAAGCCAAATTTATCCCAATAAACCATTTAAATAAAAAGTTCGAAACCAAAAATAAGCAAATCAAAATTTTAAAGAAATGTATGTTAGCAAAAACAATACTTCATCAGGGGACACACTATCTGCTAACAAACTACAAGAGCGGTGTTTCCCAAAGTGTAGTACGGGTACCCCCATGGGTACGGGAGCAATTTAGAGGGGGTACTCGCTCTTATGCGAAATATCTTGCAACAAAAGAATTTTATTTAAAATCAAAGCTAGCCATGAAAATTTACGAATTCGTATTTTTCTATCTGCTATCTTTTGCAGAATTAACAGTTAATAATTAGTGGTGTCAACAGCCAGTTGTGATTTTTAATTTTTGTGCAATTTTTTTATAGTAAAAATAAACATATTTTTTAAAAAATACATTGATTTTTTTTATTAGTGGTTACGAAAAATTTAGAAAGGGTACACAAAAGTTATAAGTTTGGGAAACACTGGTTTATATGATAAATAAAGCAATTATAATTCCAAAAAGAATAAAAAAATGAATTAACTTACCTATGAAATCTATCAGATCCTCTTTTAAAAACTTTTTCTGTAAACAAACGCGGTGCAATAGATCACCATATATAACAACAGTAGAAACAGAGATTGAAAATACTCTTTCTGGATTCACCAAATAGTCACGTGATTTCGTCACGAGGACAAAAATTAACGTCATGCGCGCGGTCTTAACTCAATTGGTTAATGCCTGATGTTAAGTAGATCGAAAGCAAACGATATTGTTTTCCTTCTTGATTTCAATTTATACTTATTTTAATTATAATTTAAAATCATGACTTTCATTTTGATTTATTTCATTTCACTAAACTCCGCCTTCAATTAAATCTGTACTCAAGCTTTTATTAAGCGCTATCACCTATTTTAATTCACATTATGCATAAAATTTGAATTAATTAGTAGAACTAGTGACTAAAAATTATTGTTATGAAGAGATTGATGTAAATTGTTTATATTACTACCCGTTGTTCGTTCCAGCTTATCAACCCCCATAATTTCAATAATTGTTGATTCTTGACATAACAGTTTTTTCAACAGAAGCTGTTAAGATCTATGTGCGAAAATAAATCATTTTGTTAGCAATCATTTTTGAAAATGACATTTAAAATTAAAGGTATGGAGTTTTAACAAATTTGCTATCGCTTACCAAACAGGGTGATATATTAAATTAAATTTGAACAGTGCGGGAAAAGGGGGAAGAAATGTATCACCCAGAACATTTTTTTTATCTAATGATTGAATTTTCACGTTCTAGGACTCAATCTTAAGGGTTCGAAGTGGTGACTTTAAATCTTCTAATTAATTCATTTCATGCCAACAGACAAGCAAGTTCGCTGCTGGAGGGAGGGGTCCTGGGTTCGAATCCCAGGAGCGGTCAAATTTTCAAAAAAAAATTTCTTTTTTGTTTATTTTAAATTATATTATTTTTTTATGTGTTTTTCGATAATCGGGAGGTTTCTGCATGTAGGAAATTTTTTTATTTATTTGGAAAATGGGAAAAAATTGGAAAAATCCAGGAAAATCAGTTTATTTGCTCTTTTTCGACTTCTATTGTAACATTTTGGATATTCTAGCATGCATGGGGTGTTTTCTGTGTGTGAAATCCAGCAAAGAAAGCGTAATGGAATAATAAAAAAAAGAATAAGAAATAAAATGGCTCGAGAAAGGTTCAAATTTCAAGACCCCCTAGCTCCCTTTAATATCAAGGTGTAATTTTCGAACTCGGACCCTAAGTAGGGGTCTATGGTCCAAACAAGGCTGCTGAAGATAATTTTTATAGGAAAATTAGGGGCGTCACAGTGGGCCCAAAAAGGTATATTGCGAAGATGAGAAGAGAGAGCTTTTGAAGCGAATCTGTGGTAGGCTTCATGTATCACCATGGACTGGAAGGTAGGCCTCCAGACAAACAAGTTGTCTGCAAGAGGGAGGGGTCCTGGGTTCGAATCCCAGGGATGGTCAAATTTTAAAATTTTTTGTTTTGTTGTTTATTTTAAATTATATTTTTTTATGTGTTTTTCGATATTCCTGTGGTTCCTGCATGTAGGGAAAAAATATTTTTATTGGGAAAATGGGAAAAAACAAGAAAAATCCTGGAAAATCAGTTTATTTGCTCTTTTTCGACTTTTATTGTAACATTTTGGATATTCTAGCATGCATGGGGTGTTTTCTGTGTGCGAAGTCCAGCAAAGAAAGCGTAATGGAATAATATTAAAAAAAAGAATAAAAAAATAAAATGGCTCGAGAAAGGGTCAAATTTCAAGGCCCTCTAGTTCCCTTTAATGGCAAGGTATAATTTTCAAACTCGGACCCTAAGTAGGGGTCTATGGTCCAAACAAGGCTGTTGAAGATAATTTTTATAGGCCAATTAGGGGGGTCAGAGTGGGCCCCTGAAGGTATATTACGAAAATGAGAGGAGAGAGCTTTTGAAGGAAAACTGTGTTTGGTTTCGTGTATCACCGTGGACTGGAAGGTAGGCCACCGGACCAGCAAGTTCACTGCAGGAGGGAGGGGTTCTGGGTTCGAATCTCAGGAACGGTCAAATTTTCAAACAATTTTCTTTTTGTTTGTTTTTTTTTGCTTATTTTAAATTATATTATTTTTCTTATAAGTTTTTCGATATTCTGGAGGTTCCTGCATGTAGGAAAAAAATTTTTTTTATAGGAAAAATGGAAAAAAACTGGAAAATCCAGAAAAATCAGTTTATTTGCTCTTTTTCGACTTTTATAGTAACATTTTGGATATTCTAGCATGCATGGGGTGTTTTCTGTGTGCGAAGTCCAGCAAAGAAACCATAATGGAATAATATAAAAAAAAGAATAAAAAATAAAATGGCTCGAGAAAGGTTCAAATTTTAAGACCCCCTAGTTCCCTTTAATGTCAAGGTATAATTTTCAAACTCGGACCCTAAGTAGGGGACTGTGGTCCAAACAAGGCTGCAGAAGATAATTTTTATAGGCCAATTAGGGGGGTCACAGAGGGTCCCTGAAGGTATATTACGAAGATGAGAGGAGAGAGCT
>NC_092207.1:6089421-6103934 GCF_043381705.1 Parasteatoda tepidariorum | reverse complement strand
TCCCAGGGACGGACAAATTTTCAAAAAAATTTCTTTTTTTTTATTTTAAATTATATTATTTTTTTATTTATTTTGTGAAATACGTGAAAATTGTGTGACGAATATGAACAAAGAAATTTTTAACATTTTCATATTAGTGCAAATTTTTTAAATGTGTTCTCCAGCTATTATTGCACTATTGTAGCATTTTTGTTTCTTTACATTAAAATATGCCATTTAACTCAAATTTAAAGGAAATATATCAGGAGGGATACCTTAACATGCCCAGAATTTCGACCTCCTTTCTAATCATTACTAAGCTTCTGCGGAATATTTTGAAGGTCAAAAACATAAATTCGGGTAAAAATGAATGACATGTTTATTAAGGGGATGCACGTTTTTATATCTGACTTTATTGCTCAAATTATTGTCTGCACTAATTCAACATTCGGTAATGAAGTACCCATGCTTCAATGCAAAACAGTGTTATATAGAAGCAACCAAGAACGGACACTTTTGTGAAAGAAAATAAAAAGACTATTAAAAAAATGACATATTTATTTGTTTTGCATGGATGACAACCATTTGTGTGATTTGACATGAGATCATTAACAAAATAAAACTTTTTCATGCAACACAAACCGAGTGAATAACCTATTCCAAGAAATGCACTATCCAATAATAAAATATTCAGTTATTTAAATAGAAATGCATCAAAATGCACCCTTCACCTTGCACCATCAAATGCATGCATTATCTGAACACCTTTGGCTATTGCAATAACAAGTTGCCCAAAAAGTATGAAAATAGTGGCACAAAATTCACAGTCCTAAAGTGTTCGAACATGACTATTCTTGTCGATCTAATATATATTTCTCAAGATATCTCAATTTTAAACAATGCGTATAGTTCGTTCAACAGGAGTTGCACTTGGCTCTATCTCTTCGCCCGCTCAGTTCATTTCAGCGAGCGGAAGTAAGAGGAGAAGCATCTCCGCGCTTTAAATTGAGAAAACCCTTAATGCGCTCCAACTTATTTCTCTTTATCATCTGCTATTATACCTTTCGTTACTTTAGTTAATTAAATGTATTTTAAATTTAAAAGCTGCTGTTTTCCCAGCTAAATGTCGCGAAAAGGACAAACTATTCCCTCAAAAGCGAGAAATATCATGAAATTTATGAAATATTTAACGTTAAAAAAATGCACATTAAGATTGCTAAATAAATATTTTTGTCATACGAAAGCTAAATATCAACCTTGTTCACATCCTTCTCCCAAAAATAGCGAAATAGTATCGTCGGATACCACGTGACTTCATTTGCAACACTCTTCGTGAACTAAACACTCATAAAAATAAGGGTAGACGATATCTGAATATATATAAATCAGTCATAAAGCAATGGGGGTTCCTATTTCCATAGGATGTGAAATTTTTGTATCATTTAATGCAGTTTTATAATATATGTTTCTCAAGATAGCTGACAATTTTCCATATTCTTTGGATGCCATGTATACATCTCAGTATGTATGTGCATATATATATATATATATATACACACACACATATTTATTTACAGTTGCACTCGTTCTTAACGAACATCTCAGGTTTAACGAGAAATGTTTCATAATCTTTTATCAAAATTGTCTGAAAAAAAGTATTTGTCCGTCTGTCTGTGAACATTTAATTATGTGGCAAAGCCTTTAAAAAGNAGGGGCCTCCCTGGCCGAGCGGTATCGCCGGTCCAAACGCTCTGTTAAGCGTGGAGGTAGCGGGTTCGAATCCCGCCGTAACCCTGGATGTATTCTTTGTGATGTCTTTCTCTGAATTGTTCTATCTGTATTTTCTACTTGACAATGACTTATAAGCCTATATATTGAGCACACAAGTCAGCAAATGTATGTAATTTCAATTTCAACAATAAACCTTTAAAAAGGTACCTAGGTACTCTATTTACGTCACACTAGGGGTGCACAATGGGCTATTGGCAACGGCCCGGGAAACATCCCTGAGGATGATCTGAAGTCATGCCCACGGCAATTTTGATTATCTGCTTTGGTAGCCCGATGATCTGCGCACGAAGTCGAGCACTTTACTATAGAACAGTTTAACAAGGACCGATACCGTGCACCCTCATTCCCTACGCAGGTTGATCAAAGTGGTCACTAACCTCAGACAGTGATGCTTGACTTCGGTGTTCTACTGGGAATTGTGTCTTTACAATCAGTCCAATGCCGCGGAACCGCGTTTAAAAAGACTGTTGAGTACAATTTATTTTATCCTATTTCAACGACACCTTTTGCTGAGGAACACTGATCAGAATTCCAGCCGCGTTATTGTTAGTCGGAGATGATGCCTTCGATACTTTCGCACATATGTGTATTAGTTTAAAATGAGACAGTTTATAATCCTTGTTTGGGGTCCCGCAGTGGAGTGATAGTAACAACAGGGTTCCCCAGAAGAACACCGAAGTCAAGCATCACTGGCTGCGTTCAGTAAGCGGGTGGGCGACCACTTTGATCAGTCTGAGTAGGGACCGAGGGTGTGAGGTATGGGTCCTCGTTAAACTGTTCTACCGTAAAGTGCACTACTTCGCGCGCAGGTCGTCGGGCGACCAAAGCAGTGGAGCCATCCCAGACCGTCGCCAATAGCCCGTTGTGCAGTCTAGTGCGGCGTAAATAAAGTACTTACCTACCTTGTTTGCGTATATGGGTCATTCTCACGAAAACTGTCATTTTTCAGTTCATAAAATCCCGAAAAAGTAAAGTGAATATAAAGCTCTGAAACTTTTTATATTAATAGAAATATGTAATGGCATTATAAAGAAAGTATATATCCTATAAAATATACTTAATATTTAAATTAATTAATTTTTTAAATAATTAATTTATAATGAATTAATTTATAATAATTAATTAATTAATTTAATAAATAAATAAATTAATTTAATAAATTAATTTATTAATTTTTTAATTTATTTTTCAAATTAATTAATAAGTAAATTAATTATTTTCACTATTTAAAAAGTGAGGGAATGACACTAATAGTGAGGGAATGATATTTTATTTTAATACATGTTTTTATCTAAGTTACATCTACCTAAAGTTTGAAAATGATAACATACTAAGTATATCTAATATTTATTATAATTTAGTCTTATATATTTAATAGTTTTTACAGGTTTGGGAAATAAAATTGGCTGGCACGATTGAACAAAAAAAAATTTAATAATATACTCATCTTGAATCATTCCCTCACTTCAGCGTCATTCCCTCACTTTATACACTAGTGAGGGAATGACGAATTCAATAAAATTTAAAAATAACAGTTAGGCCTAATTAATTTCTGAAGTCAATCACATACAATTATATTCATACAAGAAAGCAACATATAATTATCCACTTTCTCGATGAAGTTGTATTTTATTTTACTCTAAAAAATGACATGAGGGAATGACAAATGTAAAAAATTTCACCTGGTTTGATTCATTCAAATTTATTCAACAGCAAGGCTTCTTTAAGTTGAAGATGGAAACATACTGCAATTTTGTTCTATGATGCCAGTTGTTAACTTCTGAAGTTTTTATTAAAATATTTTTATTCTAAGAATATGTCAGGTGATAAGAACATTGTTGTGAGGGAATGACGCGAAACACTGGGGACAAAGTTTAAAATAGTGCTGTGTTAATATTTTTATCAGAAATTAAATTTAAAATTGATTTTCTGAATTCTATATTTCAGTATTCTGAAGAAAAAAAAACACGAATTTGTAAAAATTTTTATTTTATTTCAGAAACAATTTTTTTCTTTTTTTAAATCAGCAGTGGGGACAAGTGAGGGAATGACATATTGGTATATTTTAATCACCTAAAATAAATAAAAAATTGATAATTTTATTTTTATTCTTTTGTTAGCTTGCATTCTGAATTTTTTTTTCTTCCGTAAGCTGTAAAACAAACATAAAATATACTGGGGACATGAAAATGACTGTTTTTGTGAGAATGACCCAAATGAAGACACAATACACTCTTTTGTTCACAAAATTCATGGAAATGTTCCTCCTCTCGAATGAGGGGGCACTGCACTGATTGAGAATAGGCTGACCGGACTGCGTAGGGGTCACCAAACTTACCTTGCATCAGAAAGGTTCTAGGTTCGAATCCCGGACAAGGCATGGATGTTCTTTTCTTTCCCTCTGAACTACTTCCCCTTATTGTGGAAGCAGTGTTGGTTCACTTCACATGGTGTCTCTGAAAGAGTGGCCAATACATCTGAATCGAGGAAATGTCAACCCAGGAGGGCATTAAAAAATTATTGAGAATATATTTCAACAGTTGTCGCTTTCTTGTTCATACCTACGCATATATTTCCACAAACAGACTTTTAAGTTAAATACTATTTTTATAATAATACCCATTTAGATCGTGCAGAAATTATAATTAAAAATCAGTTTTATTACACATTTTTTACGTATTATGAAAGGTATATTTATATTAATGCTGACATGTTAATGAAAGCATGTTTCTGTTGTAAGCTAACAAAAACTAATAAACATAAATTTGGAGTTATCTAAAGCATTAGAAAAATGATGGTCAATTTTGAATATCACATTTTAAATTATACTATTTGTTCAGTTAATTTGTCTTTTAANTTTTTTTTTTTTTTGGTGAGCTGAACATCTAACTCATATTACAGTAAATCTAATAGTATAAGCACTGAAAAATGTCATAATAAAAACATAAACCAATGAAGACGTTTAAAATGAAACAACCCATGCCAACAGCTGCAGAAGGCCTAGAAGCCTTTGAAATCATGAGAAACCTGTTGCACAGAATTTACAGGAAAAGTTACAAACGTTGAAAATTTATTGTTTGCGTTAAGAATAAAATAGCGCTTTTGAACCATTCCTGTTTAATTTAAATAAATAAATAAATCATTTAATCCTAACTTCGCATCATAACTTTTTCTCAGGAAATGCATAATTTTTTTGATAAAAATTTTTTACACTTATATTTAATAACCTGAATAGCTGACCCTATTTTTCGGGTCTGAAAATACTAATACTTAACTCCCTAACCTTGTAATTTTGAACCCAATCCAGAAAACAAGGGAACTCCTGCATCGAGTATTGGGAGAAATTTGCCTTCGTGGAGGTCTTTTTGATGGAGAGCAAAACCATGAAAATCTCCCACGGTTAACCTGAAGGCAAGGGGACTTTTATTTGTGATCCGTCTACCACTGAGGATATTTTACTTAAGCATCATGGTTGGTGCAAGGTGGGTGATTGGATCATTCGGAATCGGATCAAGCGGAATTCATATCGATCGGCCATCTCTGGGATTCAAACCCGATTCACTTCATTGGAGGGTGAACGTTCTATCCCCTGAGCCACCACGCCTCTTTTTATACTTATAGTAAATTATTAGTTTTTGAGTAAGTTACATCTTAATTTCTGATCATGCTTTTTCAAGTCATTATTTGCTATTTTATATTGATATGCTTCTGACGTTTCCTCACAATCTAGTTTCTGCTGTATAAATACACTATCCAATGAATTATATATATATATAATAAAAAACATTTGTTTACAAGAAAAAAGATGTGCCTTAAGAACAGTTTTGTGCTTAATTTGGCCCACGAATGGATCAATAATAAGATTGAGTATTATCACTTGTTAAACATTTGGCAGAGAAAGATAATTGATGAACAATATAAATAAAAAAATAACCTCTTTTTAAATATTTTTTTAGTTTATTTTTTTTATATGATACATCTTTAATATTTCCCCCGACTTGGGTTCATCCAATACTTTGTTCTTGTTACAAATGTGTTAGAATATAATATAACTGAATGTAAGTTGGTTGCTTGCAATGCCATGGTCTTTAATTTTTTCAGTAAGAAACCTACTACTTAAAAAAATTGAAAACCTTAAAAAAACTATTAGAAATCCAAAAAAAAAAACACACACACACACAAAATAAAGAAAAAATAATAAAATGACACAAGAAGAAAATAAACAAAGAACACATGATAAAACTTGCAAATTGCATAAAAAGAAAAAAAAAATCCAGCAGATTTGAAAGAATAAATTTTCCGCCCTTAGGGAATAATTACATCGTCACTTTCTGATGATAAGTTTGTACAAAAAATGGCTTCTCTTATTGTTTAAACACAATTATTTGACATAATAAATCACTAAATTTAATTATTAGAAAAGCAAATAAAACTCCTCGATTTTATTTGGGAAAGAAAAAATCCTAATGTAATGATAAAATATACAAATGCCAGGAAATATTTATAATAGGAAAAACTTCAGAGTATGAAGTTAAGATAGCGTCTATGCAATTAAACACAGGGTGCCCACGCAATCATGATTTATGGACAAACGCAGTTACAGTTGTAAAAGTGGTTATGGACACCACTCATGGAGAAACTGTGGAATGTGTGTTAAAGTCACAAAACAAAATCAGATATGGTACAAATGGGAATTATAAACTTGTAAAGAAGCACTGATGAAGCAAAAAACAATGTGGGGCATTCTAAACTTTTAAAAAATGTGTTTTCAAGCCAAAGCATTTATGTTTCATTCATAATGATGATGTTCTACAACTTTGTATTTAATCTTTACATTCCAACTTACATAATTTTCAAGATTGAAATGTTGACTCAACAGTTTCCCAGAAGGTGGTGTTTTCAAAAGTCATTTTGGAGCACATAGTCAATTTTACTACACCTAGATACCACTTGATATGTATAGCTGTAGTTCTACACAAGTCAAGAAAGTGGTAACACATTTTTTGTGGGCACCCTATATTATTTTAGGAGTTACTAAAAAGTCAAAGTGGATCTTAAAAATCTCTTACTGTAGACCAGTGGTGGGCAACAATTTTTTTAAATGTGTCATTTTAAATTTTTTTAAATTTTTTTTACAAATCAGTTTGTTGTTGTGTCACATCATGAGATTATGCATTATTTTAGTAAATAAAATGGGATAATTGGATATTTTCGAAGTGGGTCACTAGGTGACCCACTGGTCTCAGGTTGCCAACCACTGCTTCAAACATATTGTAATTAAAAAAAAACATTTATGAGATACACCATCCCTCAACAATTTTTATGAAATGAAAGAAATTAATCTTGATAAAAATGGCTGATACACAATTAATAAATTTACGTTTTTGATTTTATGAATGGCATCAAGAAACATTATATGATTGAGATAGCAATGCAGGTCAACTACACCTAATTAATAATTAATTCCAACAATTGTGTAGGTGCGTTGGACAGAATGATTCACCAATTGTTTATCACAGTTAAAAATATAATAAAAGAAATGACTAGTCAAGAAGTTCACAGTTTGGTTGCTTCATCATACAAAATCTTATTCTTGCACCTACAACACAGAAGACAAGGTGCTGCAATCAAAAGGAATGGCGAAGCCATGAGGAGGAGGAAACTAAATCCAGCAAAGATTCCAATCACCTACAAAATGGGTTTTGCTTTAATGAATAAATAAAATAAAAAACAGAGATCTAATTTTGAATATTTTACGGATTTTTAGTAAGAAATTTAAAGATTAAATAACAAAATAAAACATCTGAGTACAATTTTAACATACTGTTATGAATTTGTATGCATGTGTATAACGTTGTGAATGCTGGCCAGGTGGCCGAGCGGTCCGCGTGCCTGACTGTGAAGCCAAGGGTTGCGGGTTCGAATCCCGCTCAGGGCATGGATGTTTCTCTGTGTGTGTGTTCTCTATTGTGTGATGTGTGAATGTGGCCCATCCTCTAAACGGGCATGTGGCAGTGTGGCGTTGGTAATGTTGCTCGCCTCCGTGACTTAGGTTCACAGGTGCCCACTGGGTAACGTTAAATGAGTAACACCTCCGGCATCTTCCTAGGCGAAGAACGAAAGTTCAGTGCCTGTCGTTAAAAAAATAATAATAATAATAATTTTGCGAATACTCTTTTGTTATGCAGGGGTGATTGCATGCCCAACTCAAAAATCCTGAAAATTTCTTGAGGAATTAATTAATGACGCATTTCAAAAAATTAATATTTTTATAATTTGAATCATTGATATTTTCAAAACATGAAATTATAAATAAATAATATGCAGCATAATTAAAATGAATAGTTATGTATAAGTTTACTTTCATCTCTAATCACATTTATTATTCTACCAGAAAAAATATTTACAAATGAAAGAGATGCAAAGCATAAATTATCGTTCTAATCTTTTTAAATACAATATGCAAGACTTTTTATGAATAAATGTGATTGATGATTTCTTGAAACTTCTAGACCTTGGATTTCCAGAAACCTCTGGGTCGCGGTTAGCGAAAAAACCGGATTTTTTCGCAGCACAATCATCTCTGGTTATGAGGCTAAATATCTCAGACAGACTTTAAATAAATAATACGTAAGAAAATTTGCAAGAAATTTGCATAATTCTAACCTAATTAAGAGAGAAAATAACGCTTAATGCATTTCTAATAGAAGATTCGGTTTGGCGATATTTTTACTGACTTTCTTGGCGACAAAATTATAGTTCAGAAAAAATAGAGTTTTGAAGCATTGGACCAATATTTACGGAGTTATGGGAGAATCATCTAGGAAGTTCCGGGGCTTTGACACCAAGCCTATATAAACAGGAATGTGCCTCACAGTAGAATAGGAGAGAATATAGTCTGTTTATGACTGCAATAATTAATTTGAGGTTCTCTTTTGAAGTACCTGAGGTTTCAGAGCCTGTGATTTGTTGTGTACTTGCCACTTATTTGTACTGCAATTGAGTGCTGAAAATTGCAGTATTTGCTGGAAGATTTTACTAATAAATTTTTAGAGTCGTAAGGAATGGTTTATTAATCTCCAACCGACACGAACCGCTGTGCACGGTACAATATATATTCAATTTGAGTATATTAAAGAGAGAATAGTGACAACATCTTAAGTGTAAATGATAACTACTTTAATTAAAATAGGAGATTTACAAAAAAACTTAATAATTTAGCAATTCAAATAGTAATTACATGCAGCAAAAACAAATATTGGCTTAACAAAGATGATGAACAAAATAGGTCTGCATCTGGACGATCCAAACATATCAATTGACTTTTAAACAATAATCTTCTACTTTTTCTAACCCTTTCTACTTCAAGTATAAAACACTACCTTTATTTACGGTTTTTAAATATTCAAGAAAGAGGTCACTACATCAGAAACAAATTTTTTCATGTAGTGATAGAAAGAATTGATGTGAAATAACAAAGTTTTGAATAATGAAAAATATGATAAATGTTAAACAGAGACTTTTTTCATGAATAAGACATTATGTATAGAGTGTTCGTCATTTCTCGTTAAAATTTCTTATTACACATAAAGTGAAAAGTCTGTTTTTACTAGAGGTTTAAGTAGTGAATTTTAAGATTTTTTAATGTAAAACAAAATATGAACAGTTTTTAAGAATTTAGAACAACAAAAACACAATAGAAAATAAAATATTGAAAGGACAATTATGTTGCATAACTAAAATAAAGCACAGCAGCTTCAGAAGAAAGTAATAATGAGTAAAGTTAAGAAAATATGGAACAAAAATTAAATAATCTAAATGAAAATGAAAAAAAGTTATGTGAAATTTAAAAAAAGAAAATAATTTTGAAGAAAAGCTGATTTCTTTTAAATAAAAAAAAATCTTCTCATTAGAATGAAATGTTAAGAATGTTTAAAGATTTTTAAGATTTTGAACTTGATTCATCAGTTCAGTCATAATGGTTTAAATAAAAAAAAGAAAAAGTGAAATTAACTGAAAATTTCTTATTATATTTAAAGTGAAAAGTCTGTATTTACTAGAGGTTTAAGTTGTGAGTTTTAAGTTTTTTAAATTTATAATTATAAGCAGTTTTTAAGAATTTAAAACAACAAAAACACAACATAAAAAAATATTGAAAATACTGTTATGTTGCATAACTGAAATAAAGCATAGCAGCTTCAGAATAATTATAATTAAAAAAATATGGAACAAAAATTAAATAATCTAAACAAAAATGAAAGAAAGTTTCATGAAATTTAAAAAAGAAAAAACAATTATAATTTTGAAGCAAAACCGATTTTCTTTTTTAAAAATAAAAAAATCTTCTCATTAGAATGAAATGTTAAGAATCTTGAAAGATTTTGAACTTGATTCATAAGAAATATAACGGTTGAAATAAAAAGAAAAGGTGAAGTTACCTGAGTTCGATGCCATATCATGGAGGCTCTAGAGTGTCCCAATTTATTTCTGCAGGGTCCTTTATCATAGTGGCGGAGGAGAAAATCATCCTGGAAAAAAATTTAGTACAATTTTCTTCAAGTGAAAGGTAAAGTAGCTAGATAAGCACTATTATACTACTAAATTTAGTATTGAAAGTCTTAGTCATAATGTTGAGAAATAATGTTTGTTAGTGCTATAAGTTCTAAAAATGAAACACATTTTGTATGAAAGAATAATTAATTAGAATAAACGACAAACAGAGCCTGATTTTAAAAAGAGAGGCAAATTTACTATAATAGGGATAAACATGACTGTAGTAAATTTAGTACTTAAAGTCTTAGTCATAATGTTGAGAAATAATGTTTGTTAGTACTATAAGTTCTAAAAATGTTGTACAATAATGTCTAAAAATGTTGTATTGGGAGAAATTTGATTTCGTGGAGGACTTTTTGATGGAATTAACCTGCATTTGTGCAACACAAATAGGAAAACAAGAAGACCTCTCATATTTAGCCTGACAGCAAGGGGACTCTAACCCATGATCACTGAGGATATTTCAAATCAGCACTATGATCGGTGCAAGCTGGATGCGGAATTCAAGCTGGATGGGATTTGAACCTGGTACACTTTATTAGAAGGCTCTATCCCCTGAGCCACCAGGGTAGAAAATTAATAAATTGTAGTATAAAATTTGCAAAGCTTCTAAATTGAACAGCTGATAACATGGGAAACTATTGGAAATTTCAAGCCAAATGCATTGATATTTATTACATTGACCTAACTTCATTATTAATTATAACCAGTAAATGTTACAGTATTCCCTTTAACCAACTTTCTTATATCTTATTATGAATAACCGGAGAATATTTACTATATGAATATTATTATGAATATTATGAATTACATCGATCGTAACACATATATATATACTTACATCGAGGGAAGCAAGGCAATGCCAGCAGAAAACATGTTTGCATCTATAGCACATCATTTGAGCACATCCCTCGTCTTTCTCAATGGGAATTCTGCAGTTGGGACACTGTTTTATCCAATTCTCTTCATCACTCATGGACAAACTAAAAGATGAAATTTGAAAGTGCCTTTTCCATTACTATAGTGCATTTTAATTAAGCTAGAATTATGCTATACATGACACAATTATGCGACATTAAAAAGCAAAATAATATATTATAGGACTAATTAAAAGAAAACAAATTAATTTTAATTTCAATTGTATTTTAATTAAGCCAGAATTATGCTATACATGACACAATTATGCGACATTAATAAGCAAAATAATACATTATAGGACTAATTAAAAAAAAAACAAATTGATAACAATTATATAGGAAATTAACAGCAGTAAGTTTGAAATTTCAAATGGTAGGATTTAAATGAATTCTTTAAAAATTATGAAAATAAAAATTACAAAAATAATTTTAAAAAAACAGTAACATACTCAGAATCTTCACTGGATGCTTTCTTTGCTTCTTCACAGCTGGCTCTGCCATGCCATCTTAATTTGCACAAAGAACAGAATTTTAACCTGCACTATAAAAATTCGACATTTTAGTTTCTTACATCAAAAGAAAGATATTATTAGTAACATAAGAACAATCTAACTGAATTCATAGCATTAAATACACAAAAGTAAAGCATTGCAATGTATTTTTATAAAATTTCCCTACCACCTTCTGTTTGCTGATATTTCCTTCTTAAAACTCCTCTCTCTGAAAACGAGATAATTCATTTCATCATATAAAATGCTTATTATGTTTTCGAAAAAAAAAAGAAACATAAGTAAAAAGTAAATTAATAGTTAAAATTTTCCCATTCTACCCTACAATCACTCTGGCTAAGATTGATTTGAGCAAAATTTCTTTCATTGCTCTGCACAATCACATTTTCCCCACGATTATGTCAGATTATTTGGCTTTCAGGCATCGAGAATTGGACAGACAGCAATTGGTTTTTCTACCGAGTGTTGTTTTTTGGCATTCAGTATTATTCCAAAAACAATTTACAGCATTAGTTATTAGTGAACTTTTCTAGTAAATGGACAACTCTCGTAAACAGACCCAAGAATATTCACCACTTAATTAAGGTTTCACTGTCTGCGCTGATTTTCATACTAAAAAAGTTTTTCTCATCAAATATCATGTTTTTTAACCGATTCAATTACCAATTTTTTTTAAAAAAAGAAATGCAAAAAATCATCAGATTTTTTTTAATTTCATTAATAAATACAAGGAACTAAAATGAAACATAATACACAAGTTGAAATTTTAATTTTTTTCATGTGTAAAAAACATTTAATCCACCATCAGTTTACTATCCCAAATTATCTCGGGCAAATGAAAAAAAGTTACATATTAGTCTTTGTATGTGTTCACATCTTCATCATCTAAAAAAATCATCTGGATTACTTTCAGTTTTTTTTCTTGATGTAAATGCATCAACCATCGTATATACAATTGTAGAAAACACGTCTGCAGTCCCACAAATAGCAAAACTCCCAAACAAATATTGACCAACTTCCAATCACAACAGACTATTATTATTTTTTGTTTTGCTTTCTGCCGAATAAAAACATTATAAAGAAAACGTATTGACGAATTCTGCTATGTCCGAGTTTACTCGGGATAATAAATATTTGCAATATATACACATACTCGAGTTAAATCGGGATAATCAGGGAAATCGTTCATAAAATTTGCCGGCTAAAAAATTTTATTTGGAATGACAAAAAATAGTAATTTATTAACATTTGTAATACTAACGCTCAGGCAGAGGAGCTCTTTTTATACGAAAATAATAACAACTAAGAAATTTCCATGAGCTTTTTTTTACACAAAAAAAATTCCAGACTTTACAGTCCCTGGCTAAATTATAAGACGCACTATAAGATTCTATATAAAATCTTAATTATCAGATGATACTGCACAGCTTTATTGTTTGCACTTGTTTAAGCACCTGTATCAATGGGTTAATATTATAATGCAATACGTTAAAAATAAATACAATTAAGAAGTATAGAAAAAATTTCCTGAATAAAAACCCATTACATGTATGTATAAATATAAAAAGTATTCGATACAAACTCGTGCAAAACATGTAATTATTAAAAAACTACAGTCCATCTAATAATTTGGTCTAATTATTATAATACCTGGTATAATAAATATTCTATATTTATATGATATATTGTCTTGTTTATCTAATTGTCGAATTCATATTATATACCGTTCAATTTAACAAAGTGATACAGGAACGTAAACAAGTGCAAACCGGTTTCTGTTCCATAAAAACAATATAGCTGTATAGTATCACCTGATGATTAAGATTTTACATAGAATCTTATAGTGCATCAAATAATTAGGCCAGGAACTGAAGAGCAATGATTTAAATACCTAAAGTCCATTTTTTAAAGAATTTTTAAAGCTATTGTAAGAATTAGGATAAATTGTAAGTACATTTTTTTATTGTTCAGAAAGAAAACACCCTTAAAAGGGAAAATTAACTCCTATATATAATTGTTATTAAATAAAAAGGAAAGTAAGTAAAAGTAAATAATAAGGAATACTTACATTTGAACAGTGAACTGAAGCTCCAATGTTGGCATCCTTAGAAGGCTGGAATTCACACACGGTTTCACAACCAGGTGCTGGACACCAAACTCTACTGGGATCTAACTCAACATCTAAAAGGTATCACATTGTATATTTGAAGTAAGTTTTTCAACAATATCAGCAAATAAAATTTTTGAAAATAATTACTGTCTTATCTTAACTAACACTAAGCACACAATAACCGGTCAAATGACCGTCTAAGAACTTCTGCATCAAAGATGCGCTTATCATCTTACCGTTTTTGCACATTTGACTTCATGACTTTTTTCAACAATTATATACAGTTAATATTAAATTTTTTATTGTAAAGTACAGAACCCGTTATCCGTAAATCAGAAAACCAAAAAACCAGAACAAAATTAGATAAATTTTCCCGCCATTTTTTTTTTTTAAATTTTTTTTTCCTCATACGATTTTAGGATTTTTCTTTTTTTTTTGAAAGATGTTTACCATCCCATCATTTCAGAAATAATCATTACTGTATTACTTCATCGTTTTTTCTTCTTTTTAAGATTATTTCCTAATATTTTTTTTTTTTAGTTGGGTTTAACAATAAAAAAAACGGCTTTTTGTAGCGATTCAGAAAACCGGAAAAATCAGTTATCCGGAATAGCGATGGTCCCGATCGTTCCGGATAATCGGTTCCCTACTGTA
>NC_092207.1:6048360-6087387 GCF_043381705.1 Parasteatoda tepidariorum | reverse complement strand
CTTTTGCTGTGTGGCATGGAGCTGAATCCTGCTGAAAAATAAATGGGTCGTTGTTGGGGAAGAGATCTCTGATGGAAGGTATCAATTTTGGTTTCAGGACAGTTTCGATGTATTTTTTGGCACTCAGGATGCCAAATCAGGCCAAAAAAAATCCACCAGTGCTACTACCGATAGAAAAATTAAATGGATATGCCTTCAAGATAGAAAAATGTCATCAGAAGCCATTAGATGTGAAATGAATGCAGCTGGTATTGCAGTAAGTTCAAGAACAAAAAGAGGAAGGTTATCAGGATTTGGAGTACAAGCTAGAATTCAAAGGAAAAAACCATACTTAAATCAAAAGCAACGCGAAAAACGAGTTAAGTTGGCAAAAGAACACATTAAATGGTCAAAAAATCAATGGAAGCAAGTAATCTGGAGTGATGAGAGTAAAATATCGCTCTTTGGAAGAAATGGTAGAAAATTCGTGAGACGTAGAGTAGGTGAAGCGCTTCATCCTGATTGCATTGAAGCAACTGCAAAAAATCCAACAATTGTCATGATTTGGGCATGTATGTCTGCAGATGGTGTGGGCCGAATTCAAGTGATTGATGGCATCCTAATGCCAAAAAATACATCGAAACTGCCCTGAAACCAAAATTGATACCTTCAATCAGGGATCTCTTCTCCAACAACTCACCATTTATTTTCCAGCAGGATTCAGCTCCATGCCACACAGCAAAAGTATGCAAAGCATAGTTTCAAAATAAAGGCATAGATATATTACCATGGCCAGGAAACAGCCCATATCTCAATCCAATTGAAAATTTGTGGCGACGTTTGAAAATTCTTGTACGAAAAAAACGTTCATCCAATAAAAGACAACTTATTGAAGCTATAATTGATTCTTGGCACTATGTGATTACGAAAGATGAACTCCAAACACTCGTTCACTTGATGAAAATACGCTGTGAAGCTGTCTTAAGAAATAAGGGTTATCCTACTAAGTATTGATTGTGTAACTATCACTTTAAAAAAATGCAAATCTAAGATAGATCTGACTATTTGTTGCATAACTTCTTTTGTGATACAGATATTGTAATACTGTATTTATTATTAAATTCTATATTAAATTACCTTCAATTTGATATATAAACGTTTGTATTTAAGTGAAAATTAATATATTCTACAAGCACACTAAGTTGAAAAACATGAAACTTTCAAAAAGTGTCCACACTTTTGACCACCACTGTATATATATATATATATATATATATTGATTTTATCAATCACAATTGAATTTTTTAGTGGAAGAACATAGCATTTAGTAGAAAACAAAGGCATTTAAGTGAAATCGCAAAAATCAGATTTAGAATCACTTAAAAATTAACCTTTTACCAAAGAGCTATTTAAAGAATGACAAATTATTAGACCACATGATATAGCCATTTAGAGTTTTCACTCTATTGAAAAATGGATGAACCTTTCATAGATGAAGGTTGACATTGTCGATGTGATTCTCAGCCCATTGGTGACCCGGATGTGATGTGAACATGCCTATCTTGGCAGAAACACCCACTACAATTTGAACACTCCTACTTCGATGGATGGTCCACACTGAACAGTTGACTTGCTACTTATGACATCGACATTGTCCTCCTCACGCTATTGCCTCTCAGTCTTGATCTCTCACAACATTGGCCTGTATACACTCAACTGCTAATGGCAACACAATAACAACCACGACTGTGAACTTAAAAGAACGGTGATCTTAATACAGCTCTCCCGGCTTCTCACAAAAACAGCAATGAGCCAAATAGTGGTATTCGTTCATCGAATTCTATCAAAGATATAATTCTGGTGGGGGAGTACTGTAGTGTTTCCACCACTACAAAAATATAATTCACACTCATTAATATATAAGACATGTTAACTCAATTCCATGGTGGGGTACCTTTTAATAGATGAAGATTGACACTGTCAATAACTTCTCTCCCCACACTTTTCAATTTACAAAGACATAATAGTTGTCAATTTTCAATTAAATAAATTTTTCTGACCACATTGTCGTTCACAAAATTGTTGAGCAACCTTCACCTCTATTATATCCCTAGCCCACAATAGGTTACTAACTTTTTATAATTACCCAATGGTAATATTTTCTCTCTTGTGAAATAAAGTCTTTTTTTTTTAATCTGCCAAATTTTGTGTTTGTTAACAAAAAATAAATAAGTGGTCTTTTTCACTTTAAATCTTTTAGTCAAAAATATTAGTTTTGTAAGGGTTAGTAACTTATAAAAGAATGAGCATTCAACTAATTAAACTGTAAAATCTGCCAGAAAATATAAACTAAGAATTGATTGGATAAGACTTCTTTCAAAAGAATAGTAGAATAACTTGGGCCATCGAATGTATAAAAGAACACTAAAAAGAATATAAGACAAATTATATATGAATTTGCCTTATTATATATTTTTATTAATTATACTATATTAATTTGCAACCTACATGATTGAAAGTGTTTAAATTTATATCGTATCTACAGAATATGATTATTTTAGTAAATATTTACATTAACTCCATGTGATCAGATAATAATGCAATAATAGAAATAATAATGCACTTAGGAAGAACAGAAAGAAAAAGACTTTAAAAAACAATTTATGTAATAACATTTTTTAAAACAGTTTACAAAAATTCAACTGAAATTTTAAATTTTGTAGAAAATAAAAGATATTAGGATAAGTCATTTATAATTATAGCATTTAAGTAGTTGAAAAAAAAGTTCTCTAACTTTACCATATTATAAATTCTTTAATATTGTACAAGTATCTGCGACAAAATAATCACCAAGTTTTAGTGACTTTCAAGTGACCTGCAAAAAGCTACCAGAAGCGGACCCAACTCATAGCTACACCTGGGAAACCTGATCATACTTTCTGCGCCTTGGCGCCCCGTGGCAGAATCACAGCGACAAGGCGACATTGTTGCAAAAGGTTACTAAGTTCTCGCAGAATGCATTTAGATAATGACTTTTTGAGAAGCTCAATGTAAGCCGATAATATCGTAAATCAATGTAATGTTTCGATTGTATTTTCGGCAGTTATTGATATTGATTGTAACGTGGACTTTAAATATCTTGATATATGTGAAATAATATCGAAAATTCAAACCGCACATATGCATTGAACATCATGCATATGAGTATTTACTTTTTAAGTCAATAATTCTATCAAATTTTTGGCAGTTACTGTTAATGATTTCCCCATAGTTTTTTAATCCGATATTACAACAACCTAATTTCGAAACGAGACACACAGTTGAGGAGTTCGATTAGCATGATTTTGTCGCCGATCTTTTTTCGGCAATTACTACTACGCATTTCATTATTTTTAATTATTTCATTTATTGTGATGATTATTTACAAATTGCGAAGGAAACAATTCATGCTTCTCCCCCAGACAAAATGCGAGATTATCACCCATAATATTACAATAAAAAATTATTACATGTTCAATTAAAAAAATAATATATAGTTTCTTTGGTTTGCAAACAGAGTGCTTTTGTTATTTCAAATTAGTAACATTCATGTCTGTTATGATTAAAAGTATCCTGCAGAAAGATATTAGTGCTAGAGAGTTTTGTCGTAGAAAGCTAGAAAAAATTTTGACACAGAATCTTGGTGATTTTAGTTGGCGAGAACAGATACCAACATGGAAACATCATAAGAAATTATAAAAAAATTTTAAAATTTCATTCACACTTACAACTATACAAAATGCACAGCTGCACTCTTGCAATGTATACATGCTATTGATGGGTATGTTCACCAAACACAATTTGCATAAAATAGTTTTTGAATCACAAGATAAGTCTTCAGGACTTATAAACTTTTCTGTATCAGCTGTGGACAGTCCATTGTGAGATTTGCAGAGATTATATAAACTTTGGCAGGGATGAACCACAACACCTAAAGTGTTCCTAAGACCAGAATGTGTTGCGTGAAAATTTTGATTGATGGGACTCAAGCTGTGCACATCATTGCAACTGAAAGAGGATCGAAAGGGAAGCATCCGGCGACAGAACTGCGGCTGTGCCGTACTTTTTCCCGGCAGCAATTTCCATAATAAGTACTTTGGATAACGATCGATCGGTTCTAGACTCGTATCGCACGATTTGGAGAGGGGCACTGTAGCCTGAAGAGCTGCTTCTTTTGAAGATTGAGAACTGTTCTTACTTTTGTGGAAGAACCAACGAAATGAAAATATCTTAGATTTACTTTCATGCTTCGTAGACTTCATTTCATTTGGAGGAGGCATGGCAACATTTATATGTAAAAATATAATCCTATAATGAAAGGAAAATATCACTCATTAGAAACCTTTTAAAAAACAAGTAACAGATTCAATTGATTTAAATCAAATGATTATTGTTATTGCATTGTTATGGTTTATTTTTAATAATATTTTAAAAATAATTATGTTTATAAAATTTAATTGATTGTAAACTAAAGTTGTCAATGCATTTTTTTAAAAAATTTAAATTAATTATGTAGAATTTTTACTTTTTATTAAAAAAAAAATCAAAAAATATTACTAAGCTTGGATTAAGAGCTAAATATATGTATATATGTATCAGGGTTGGCAGGGTGGAAAAAACCATGGTAAATACCGGTAAAAACCGTCCTGGCAAAAACAGGTTTTTGCCAAGCAAATTGGCAAAAAGTGGCAAAAACCTATATTTTCCAAGATGAGAGGACAAAAACACATTTTTGATACAAAATTACTCCTAAAATTGAAATATATACTAAAAAATATAAGTAATTACAAAAAAATTAACAAAATTATTATTCCATAATTAAATTNACTTTTACTTTAAAAGGACAATTAACAGGGTTTGTGAATTAAAGCAGCTTGATTTAAATAAACTGTTTTTTATATTTATTTATTATTTTTTTAAAATTTAAAAATAACTTTTTTAAAAATCATTTGAAAGATGTTTCCTTTCCTTCTGATACTAAAAAAGTTTTAAACTTCCAAAGAATGAAAAAAGTGATAATCAGTTAAGCTAATTGTTCACCATTCTATGCGTGATTAAAAATAAAGCACTTCATATTATGTAATGTTCAACTTTCATATAAATATTTGTTCAACTGGTTTGTTTCTGTACCTGTAGTCATTACTAAAATAAAACATAAAATCAGGCTTAAATATTTTCAATGATCTATCTCTATATAGGTAAATTCTTCCTAAATTCCTATTCAATCTTAAAAGATAAGATCCAAAGATATTACTAATTTATCACAATAATATTTGCTTCTTGTCAATAATAAAATTATGACTCAAAAATAATTCAGTTAAAAGATAAAAAAAACTATAAATATATTAACATAGATTTAGCTTCCGATANATTTATTACTTTGCGAGTATATTTTACTTATATTAGATGGTTTTCGAATGGGGGGGGGGGCGCTAAAAAGGTATTGTGCCCCGGGCGCGAGTTAAGCTCTCTACGGCACTGTTAGCTTCCGATATTATTGAAGTTATTCTAATTATTTTGCTGGGATACTATTCCAACTTCATCAGGACACTCATTTTTTTTAAAAACATTTTTGTTTAACTATAGGTTTCTATAGAAAATTAAATATTTATTGCCAAAAAGATTATTTTACAATAATAGGAAAACTTTTATTTTTGCTTTTAAACCTTAAACAGTTATTTTGTGTTAAATATTAAAAAAAATTGCATTTTATTAGTTACGAATTAATGTTCAAGCAAAGAAAAACTCCTAATCAAAACTAGTTTTATGGTCTGAGATACCTAGGAGCAGTTTAAATCTCATTATTATAACTTAATTTTATTTTTTAATTTAATTTGATGAAATTCGGTGTTCGTAGTAATCACACTTCACATCCCTTCTATTTCCTCTGGCAATCAGACGGGTTATAACATTTTCAGTTCAACCCTCCAGAGTAGTAAATTAGTAATTTAGTATATTTCCATTGTTTGTATTTTTCTCATTTAAATATTAATCACATTCACTAATGTTACCTCATTTTTCCTAAGAATTCTAAAAATATTCAAAAGGGGGGCCATTGCAAAATACCTTGCATAAGTATATTTTTATATTCTTCTTTGTTTACTAAATGAAACAAAATTTAAAAAATACTTTCATATTAATTCGTATTTTCTAGTTATTTTTTCCCCCTTACAATAGAATAACAAGCTATTCCAACTATTAGAGGAGTTTCTATTATTTATGGAAAGGAAAAATTGCAACACTTTATGTATATAATAATTGTTTTCATTTTTTTTAAGTAATTAGTTTCGTAAAGTACTTCGATCATATTACACAATTTACAATTTAAAGAATTATAAATAATATAGAAACATATAGCACTCAAATTAAACACCCAAAACGGAAATCTAGCTACCGGAAAATCGTATCGGAGGTCGATGTGCTCCAGCTTTACTAGACTCTTGATCATTTTTTTTACTTGGTCGACTTTTGACCGTTGAATTTTAAACCTTCGAATTTTACCCTTTACTACAAAATGGTCGGAGTATCAGTAGTAAATTTTTAGCTCACAAATTAGCAGGTTATATATATATATATATTTGAAAGAAAAAAAAAAGAAATGATATAATATTGCTATCTTGTGAGATCTTTACATCATTGTCTAAATTTCATTTAGTGTAACTCAATCTATTCAGAAACTAATTTTCTATATTTCTAAAATATATTTAAAAGAATAAATTAAAAAATGGAATAAAATATGAAAATATAAAATTCCAAATATAGAGTAAAAACAAGAAAGAAATATGTTAAATATCCAAATTTTACATGAAAGGAATGAATTAAATAAGATTATAATTCTCATAATAAATTTAAAACTTATAAATAAATATAAACAGCTTAAAATTCTCGCCACATAACTTCTTCAAAGCACAAGCGCTTTCCAAATGAAATGAAAATAGATACATCTATTTCAGAAATAAAAAGACCGTCTAACAAAAAATAATAATGATAAAAAGTTTAGACAAATAGTTTAGTAAACAGAAAAAGTGAGGTTTTTTGTGAGGTTACTTTTAAAAGATAACTATTATTCTGAAGAAGAAAAGTCGATTCAAAGTATAACAAGTCCACCGTAGACTAAACTTCTTAAAAGCTGAATCAAAGAGTTTTTGGTTCACAACTTTTCTGGGGATATTTCCGTATCGTGATCTGTCTTGTCAACTACAATCGCCAAGGTGCCAAATCGATTATAAAATTGCAAATTTTAAAAAAAAAACAAAACATGTAGATGTTTCCCCAGGGGTGGTTACAAGTTATATGTTTCGAGTTGGTCCCTTTCTGCGATGTTTTTTTTTTTAGTTTCTCGCGGGCCAAGGAAGGCTTGGAAGTTTCCATGACTAGGTGATTATTCTGCCACAGATCAGGATACAGAAATCTTCCCACTTTTCTCCAGGCAACAACAACTGGGGCATCAAATTTACCACTTCAATCGAACCGCCCATCTCAATATGCCATAATACATACATAATCAGAGTTATTCATAAATAGTTTTTTTTCCAACAAAAGTTATTTTTATTTTCGATTTGTTTTTTAATTGATAACATCAAACCAATCTGATCAGATAGTTAATCGTTAGGTGTCATTGTAACAAATAATAACATAAAAAAATAAATTTAAGTTAGACAGTTAATACTGTGAAAAAATTGATAAAAACTATTAACTACTTACTGATTTACGAAGGAAATGGATTATTTTGAAATATAACCACACAGTAAAAAATTAAACCAGAAATGTTTTTCATGTATTGTTTAAACAAATATACTTACTGAAAAAAAAAATCACTTAGTCAAAAATAGAACAATCACATATTTTTCAATTCTGTATGTAAACACATCTTATCAACAATAGAATAGAATGAATTTAGAACTATATCAAATAACGAGCTGGATAAGAACAATTTTTACGAGTAAATGATCAAACTCGTAACTCAATATTTATAGCTTTTCGGATTCACTGTATGTTTAACACTATTCTTTAAACATATTTTAAACCAGGGAGTTTAGAAAGACTTTAAAAAATTCTATCCTAAATAATGTAAAAATAGTTTCTTAAGTATCAATGTAAAACCCAACCATCGTTTTTGAATATCAGATGAGAAAGAAATAGACTTCGCAGCAGGAGAAAAAGGAGGAGAAAAATACTAACGCAGTCAGAGATTATTCCTATTAATAAACAATCTTTCATCGTATTCAACGTAATATAAATAATACAAATTTTGAGTTATATTTCCCCACAAATATCCAGATACTACCGATCTATTTATAAGCTAAAATAAATATAAAAAAAAAAGAAAAGAAAATATAAACAAGCAGACAGCTTCGAGAACCGCGGGTATCGGTTTTTCATCAAGGTCAAACAACACTTAACTTAACAACGTACTTTCTTACGAACCGTTTTCGCTGTATAGAATCAATGCACCTCGGAGTTCTGGGTCTACTCAGCTGGCGATCTTTTTAGTAAATACTCCTACCTGATTGGCTGTTAGCATCATCGATTTCATCGTTATTAATCATTGCTTCTGCTGGTTTATAACATTTGTCTTTCCCTTGGCCAAAGGATCTTATCCCATCATTAGATTATGAGTAATTCAGGATTGTCCATTTTTCTTTATTTTGCACACTGTTCATCTCTCTTGATATATAAATAAAAGTCAAAGTCCATACGTGTGCTATTAACTTGAGAACGGGAACACCAATTTGGATCATGTATTTTGTACAATATGAAAATTTTCGTGCAGTGGTTTGTAAGCAACAAAAACTTTTTAACAATCACCATCTGCTTGGGCGTAATATCAAAAATAATTTAAGGCTTAGAAAAATTTTGACAGTAAAAATATTTCGTCTAGGCTTAATAAATAAATAAAACTGATCAGCATTCAAACGTCTATTTTAAACGCCAGTATGTTGACGGAGATGAGCTTTAATTTCTTCATTAGAGAAATACTTGTTTTGTCTCTTATGTGGACCTAGTTGCTCAAGTGTTGAATCGAGTTGCGGCTGTCGGAAAGTATCAAAAGGTTGGAATAGTTACTTTCATTCAGGACAACTACAATTCCTTCGTCGATAGCTAGCACTTCACTTAGAATTACAAAACTGAAGTTCGGAATACGTTGACTAAGAGAAAATCTGTTTTATGGAGTTTCAATGTAGATTCCATTGCCTGTTCGATTATCAATTTTGCTTCTGTGATTGTAAATCTTAATGTCACGCTGAGGAATCATATTTATAACTTCTAAGGCCACTTTGTTTAAGTGGTTAGGAATAAAATCCGTCTTATTACCAGGTGTAGAAGAGTTGTAGTGGAAGTGAATTATGAAAAGGTCTTCCACAAGGTTAAAAAAACTATAAAGGGAATTCAAATCTACATTGTTCCCAAATAGGTGATGTGACAAAACTTGACCAAATGGGCAAGTAAACGTGAACAACGATTAAGCAGTAAAGATTTCAACGATGATAAAATTAGCCAATAGGATTTATCTGTTTTATTCTTATTGGCGGCTGCTAAGCAACGTCTGATAGAAAAACACAAATAAGTAGTCTAACTCAATGCAAGCATTAAGCAAGCGTAGTGTATTGAATATTTTGTTGCGTTTGACAAGTGAAAAAATATAAACAAATCGTCTAAATTATGAAATACAGGTTCTTCGATTATTTCTTTCAAAACTTTATAGCACCAAAAGTATATTAATGGCTCAGATTAATAATAATTATTTATTATGAGTTCATTTAAATTTCTTTAACTCCAAAGTAAGTGTCGAATTTGCGGATATTTTTATGCATTTTAAAATTTCATATTTTTGTACGTCTATATAAGGAAATATAATTTTTTAAAAAATCTATTAACTTATATTTGTGAAAACAAACAACAATTATTTGGAAATCTATTAGATTTAATAAATGATAGATCCTCTGTTTTGTATTGATCTTTTAGCTTTTCTCTTTTTTTTTTTATACCATAAAAAGTAGCTCTTATTCAGTAGTATATTGCAGATAAATAAAATTAATCATCGATTATACATTAACTCAAAAATATTGCATGTTATTATTAAAATTAATTATTGAAGTATGTTTTTTGCAAGGTTATTCTGAAAGACTGTCATTAATAAAAAATTAACAAAAAAAAAGTATTACCTGATAAGCATTTTATATTTTCTGGAATTGTTCAGTCATATGTTATAATGATAGATTTAATTAGATAACCTCTGTGACAGTAATTATTATTTTGCCTCAAATATAGCGGGAATGTAAGTTGAATATTGCATAGTTTTCTAGTGAAAATGAGATTGAAATATGAATTCAATCTTAGTTGGAAAAATATTCCTTTCATTTATTTAACTCTAAATTACTTAATTGTATTCTTAATTTTAAAAAATTGTATTTTTTTAGAAATCAATTATAAACATATATTAATATTTTTAATTTATTTATTTTGTAATTTAAATTGCTATTAGATTGACCCATTTAAAATGAACTTTTTAATATTCAAGCAAAACTCAAAAGATTAAATAAGCAATGTTTGAATTGAATTTCATACTTTGATGTATATATTTGATTCTGAATAGATGAGCTATTAAATTCATAATAAAATTTGCACATTAAAATGTACATATTAATAAATGGATTAAGAAGTAGAAAATTTATTGTCCTTTTAATATCACAGATTATTCTTTTCATGGTTGCTTATGAAGATTAATAAGTGGACAGTGAAATTACAAATATTTTTATTAAAGGACATTCACTATAAAACATCCTCAACGAAGAAAAGTATATTTTTAATTGGTATCCATAGTTTTGGTATTTTTTACTGCAAACTTTCTTGCATCAAAAAACTGATTTCCCTATGTAATTCAATAGGAGAGTAGTGCATTGCAGGGAAATTTCCGCATAAGTTTACCCTAGGACTCGAGGCTTGGAAGGTTAATGTTGAAAATTTTATTTTAGCAAAAGAAAGAAGTAATTGGTTTTTATTTCATATTCTGATCATTTCGGATCTATAGTTATGGATTTTATCTGAATATGGAACAGTGAATCATCTTTTAGGTTTTTTATTCTTCACTGATTTGACAGATGGGGGGGGGGGGGTTTTATTTTTTTGGCTAGTCTTAAACCTGCAAGTTTTCTCATGTTTTTTGTCCTCAATACCAATCTGGTAACTGAATTTACAGGATAAATATACAGCACTATCTTCATAAATTGAAATTTGTTTGTACCCTCAATAGAGTCAGACAGATATTATGATTATAAAAATTCACCTTAATTTGACGCTGCAATACGTGTAACAAAATTTACAAATATAAGGCCTTTGAAAACTGTACTTTGTGTTTAAATTTAAGTTGAATTTTATAAAATGATTCTAAAAAATACTATACTGTTAAACCTGTACAAAAAACATTCTTTCTGGTGCTCTTTCAATTCAGCTTTTTTATTTTTCTTAGAAACAAATTTAGAGGCTTTTTAAAAAGATTCTCAGCAATCCTCCCCCATTTGTTTGTTTGCTTTTCTGCAGTGCCTGCTGTGGTGCGCCAGCACCTTCTGTCAAACAGGAGTACCAGTAAATCTTTTTCCTGGCTATCTCATGTTGGTTTGCTTTTTCTTAGAGTGCCTGGTATTGAAAATGTTTTTATGGTGGTGTAATCTTTATCCTGGTGATGAAGCCTACCTATTTTATTATCTGTTGCTATTATATGCTCATGTATTCGTTTATTATGATGCAATCGTCTTTTACTACAATGTTTAAATTCCCTGTGCAGAATTTTTTCAGGCTTTCTGCTGCAAATTTCCCTAGCACTAATATTTTGCCTAAAGATACTTTTAATTATAACAATTACTAATATAAAGTAACAGAAATGTTGTGTTTACAGAAGAAATTATAGAATAAAAATGTATAACATTTTTAATTGTAAAAATAATATTTTTTTTAATTATAATAAAAATAGGTAATATTTTTGCATTTTGTAGGCGGAAAAATGCACGAATTATTTCCTCATCAAGCGAATAGGATTTTGTAAAAGAGATACTCAAATAAGTGTATCTAAAATATGGTGTTCTTTAAGGAGAAAAAAATAATGAAAGAAAGATCCTATTTTATAGAGTGAACTATCTTTTAAATTTTCTCGATTTCTGATTTTTTTTGTTTATGTAATTAATTTTTTAAAAATCTAATTTTTTAAATGATTTTTTTAAAAATCTTAAATGAGAATAGAAAAATGATGATTTTTTCTTTCCTTTCTGATACACAAGAAAAGCATTTTTGAAAAAAATTCTGCAAAAAAAAAAAAAGAAAAATTTTTTTTCGAAAAGTGATGCAGTGAAAAATAACAAAAGTTTTCCCTTCCTAAATGAAAAATATTTTTGCAAAAACTCTATAACGTTCTGCAACAATGTCGCCTCAATTCTGCCATGGAGTTTAAACTTATGTGATATAAATCTTTAAACCAATGGTCATGTTTTTATTGCAGGTCTTGCAGCAGCAAAACATGGATCGACCCAAAAAACGCAAATTTCTACTTATTGAAGAGTGCTACGGCAAAAAACTTACTGATGACAATCGCCCTAATTTATTGTTCAATAAGTTAGCACTGGAGACGGAGGTTCAACTCGTACCCGGGAGCATATTACAGGAAATAAAATCTGAACCAGGCTCTTCCTCAATTTGTGTCCAGTCTTTAGATCATGATAATGTATATATGCTTTGCAACGATAGTGATGTTCATGAATTAACTCCTTTTGAAGCCGAGATTTTAGTTCCCGTTTCTCCCGTAAGAGACCGCCTCCGTGTTCTTGGTGATGAACAGTGGCTCAAAGAAGCTGCCATGATTGTTGAAGGTAGTAATGTCAATGTGGATTTGGGAGCTGATCTTGATCCTGTGGAAGGAATCGTTCGATTCTGTGGAAATGTTCCTGAATTGGGAAAAGGGATCTTATATGGTGTGGAGTTATTGGTGAGCATATATGGCAGTACTTTTACTTTCGTTACTTGTAGCGCTGGTACAAGTAAAAAGTACGTACTTTTACTTGTACTTTCGTTAACTTTTTTAGGGAAAAAGAACAAGTATTTGTAACAGAATGTTGAATTAAATCGTTACTTTTTCTAAAATTCGGTAATCTTTCTAAAAAAAAAATTTATTAAAAAAAATGCTTATGTTTTTTTAATTTATAAAATTAATGTGCAATATATATGCATTCGCAGCTAACTTCGTGTTTAAATACCTTGGCCTCCCATGGAATGCTTATTCAGCGTGGCTAGGCATGTTCTGAGAAATTCTCGCAGCAGACTCAGTGGCACCACTTTCCTTTCAAAATGCAATTATTTTGCAAAATGAATACAAATGTCAATTAGCAAGTTATTTTCATTCATATTCGAGTTTTATGCATTTATTTAATAAATTTTAAATAAAAAATTTTGGATTTTGTTATTACGTTTTTCAATTTTCTGTTTGAACTCACTAATAATACAATTTTTGTCTTAATAAATTTTTTACTAAACACATTTTTACCTAGTAAATTTTTTACTAAAATTATGCTTATGCCGACCTTGTCAAACAATGCCCATTCAAATCTCTAAGAACTTCAGAACTATTTGTGCTACTGAAAACTATTATAATTACTATTTTAACTCTTGAAAACTCGAAGGTATTAATTTAGTCGCTGATACTAAAATTCGTTTACAAATTTTAATTATTCCGTTAGGCAGAAATGTTTGGAAAATGATTTTCTTGCATGACTTCAGCATTAGTAATTGTTACAAATAAAACTGTAGACTGTTCTGTTTCAACTTATACTGCACATTCAATTATTTTTTACCAGCTCAAAGATCACAAAGCTCTCTGAAACCCCGTGTTTGCTTTGTTTATGTTTTTGTTTTTAAAACATGTTTCTATAGTGTAAAACAATCTTAAATCAATGGTAATTTAAATAAATAAAAATAATAAACTAAAAATGAAAATAAATAGATAAAATTTCTTTTTCGTGCAAATCCATAAAAAGTTAGATATTAAAATTATATTTGATTTTAAAATTATATTATACGATTATATTATAAAATTATATTATAATATTCTTCCGAATTTAAAAATAAATTAATGTCCATAACTTTCAAAATTAAATATAATTAAATAAATAACAACAATTTTGCAAAAACATTAAAGAACATAAGAAGAACATAAAGAATTTTTATTTAATTATATTTATTCAAAAAATTTTAGGTTACTTTGAATTTTCGATTTCCTAGAAATGTACTTTTAAATCGTTACTTTTTTTGTTTAGTACTTGTACTTTTACTTGTACTTTTTACTCCTTACTTTTTAAAGTAAGAACTTTTTACTCATTACTTTTTTTAAAAATACTTGTACTTTTACTCGTTACTTTTTAAAAGTAATGTTGCCATATATATTGGTGAGTATTATTTTATTTTTTATTATTTTATAACCATCCTTGAACAGCCGACCCTTCTTTTGGGTTTACGACTATTATTGTTCAACTCCGTAGCCTTGTATTTTTGAACCTGATGCAGAAGACATGGAAAATCTTGGATTAGGTATGGAAAGAAATTTGCTTTTGTGGAGGACTTCCCGCATTTGCGTTGCATGGTGATGAAAACCACAGAGACCTCCCAACGTTAGCCTGATGGCAAAGGGACTCTAGCCCATGATCTGCCTACCACTGAGGATACTGATAAACCCAGTTCACCTCATTGGAAGGCGAACGCTCTATCCCTGAGTTACCACGGCTTAGTGTTATTTTATTGATTTTTTTTCTTAACTGGGAATGAATGGGCAATCTATATCAGATTTGTGACTTAACTGTGTTATTGCCCAACCTAGAATACCGGAAACTCTTGGATGACAAACTCCCCTTCATGGAGGACTTCTAAAGTCGTGGAAATTACTTATATGCAACCTTTTCTGGAAAAACAGGGCTGCCACTCCACAGGGAAAACCTGGAAAATATAGGGAATTTAAAAATCACTTAAAATAACAGGGAAAATGCGAGGAATTTTGTTTTTTAAAAAATGGTGGCCACTCAAAGCATAATCTATGGGATATTTAACCATGATATTTCATCTATTACTAAACTAGTTCATTTACTATACCATTATTTAAGTATGTTCAGCTGTTTTTCCAGCAATTAAAATTAATAAAGATAGTTAGCCTAATACAGCTCATGCAAGAGCACAGTGATTGTGTTTTTTTCTCTTAATATATTGTGTATAATATGTACAGGGAAAACACGGGAATATTTTTTTCTATATTTGAGTGGCAACCCTGTCAATCTATTAAAGGTGAAATAATGCATTAAAAAAAAGTAGTTTCTTTCATACTTATTTTTTTAGATTTGAGTGGCCACCCTGAAAAGTCCTGGAGAAGAAAACCAATTATATTTTCAGGAGCTCTGTTCCATTTAGTTTTTGTTTTATAATTAATGACTTAATTACAGGGTCGGTATTTCCTACAGAAAAAACCTATATCTTGCAGGACACTAAAAAAAAATGAATATCATGAGTTCAATGAATTCAAAGTATTAACACTTCTCCATAATTTTAAATGGAATATTTTTTCTTCAAAATTTCTTGTAGACATTGTGGGGATAGTAGTTATCGACAATGTCAACCTTCATCCATGAAAAGGTACCCCACTAAAGTATCGAGTTAACATGTCTTATATATTAGTGAAATGGAATTATATTTTTGTAGTGGTAGATACACTACAGGCAATTTTCTAAAAAATTTTATTTAACTGAAATATGTTATCAATTAAAGTTCAAATCTTTATTTAAAAATGAATGATCTAGGATTTTATATTTGCATATGCAAATATNATATATATATATATATATATATGTGCATATTTCTTGTCTTTTAATTAAGATTAAATTATATTGTTCTTATGACACCAAATAATAATTATCAAAGGACATAAAATTTGGCCTCCAAAAGCTAAAAGATGTTTTCTGCCTCTCCACATATTGTTGTGAAACCTGTTGGGAATGCCGACCTTCATCTATCCGAAGGTATCTCAAGTCTTATATAGTAGTGAATTGATATTTAATAATTGTAGTATTAGTTAGGGCAAAATACTCCCTCACCAGTATTTTATCTGGTGTAGAATTTGATAAATGGATACCATTAATTGCGGTCTTTGCATAAGACCAGGAGAGTTATATTAAGCTCAACGGAATATGAGCGCTTGTGGTGAGAGCTGTATTAAGTTCACGGTTGTGTGTGTAGTCTCTCCTGTGTTGCTGTTAGCAATCGAGTGTGGTCAGTATCCCATTGTGTGTAAAAGAGGCTGAGAAGCAACCGCGTGAGGAAGACAATGACGCTGTCACAAATAGCTGGTCAACTTTTCAATGTGTGTAAGTAGGCGTGATCGTATCACGTCCAGGTCACCCATGTGGGGAGAGTAGAAACCGACAATGCCCACCTTCATCTTTCAAAAGGTACCCCAAGATTCATTAGAGTTAGCATATCTTATATACTAATGAATTGATGTCTAATAATCGTTGTGGTAATTACGCCACAAACCCTACTATATTTTATTGAATATGATAGTATACACAGATTAGCATTGAATAATTGTGTTTGTTTTTTTAGGTTCATCCAGAACATGGCGTGTGTGATGGGAGCATCAAAGGTAAACGATACTTCCAGTGTGCCAGCAATAATGCAATATTTGTGGGAATCAATCGTTTGCGTCTTCATCTGAGGGGCTATAAATACACTCAGAGCGAAACTACTCTTGACTATAGGGATGGTAAATATATATTTATTACATTCTTCTCATTGCCTAAAACACCATTTTTAAATGAAGGGCCGTATAAATTGTGCCAATATAAATTACATGGGGCATAGCGTTTTTAAAAAGTGCTAAAGGTACTTATTTTCGTTTTTTAGAAGCCCTTAAATGTGCTTTTTTTATTGGGTGTTTTTAAAAAGTGCTTAATTTTCGCTTTTCAAAAATTAGTGTTTTTTCTTTACCGTGTCGATTTTCGCCACATATTATACAAAAACATGCTTTTAGCATTGTTCTGTTCAATGTTTTAACAATTCACTAGTCCAAAATGCATTTTGGTTTACGTTCGGTTCGTAGCGTTTAAAAGCGGCAATCATTTTACATGTTTGATGAAATACTTTGGATTCCTCAGGTGCGTCTACTGAGCTGGGTTATTGCGCTCACATGTGTAAATTTGCTGCATTTTGCAAAATATTCTCAGTTTCAGGCTTCATTTTCCACCCTCTGATATTGAACGGAAAAATCTCTCGATCATTTTATAATGGCTAATATAATCAAGAAATAAGTTTTTTTTTGTCAGAAACTTGTTATTTTATCATGATCATGTAAAGTCTTTAAAAATTGTTTTGCATTTTGTTAATGTATATGGTGCTTAAAAATATTTTTTGAGTGCTTAAAAAGTAATTAAATGGTGCTTATTTTTTGTTGAAAGATTTGGCTGCGCACTCTGAATTAAGTTTTTTTTCTCTTTCTTTTGTGAAACCTACTGTTCACACACAAACTCCTGTATAACTCAGCTGGGGTAAACACTTGATAGATGATCAATTGTGAAAAATCAACCCCATAGGTTCTCATAACTTACAGGTATGCATTGCTTTTTTTCCCTGTGAATCCTGGGAGATTTAATTTCTAGGAGATATTAACTATGTTTCCTATCAAGTGAATAGGTAGGTGTTGGGAGATGTAAACCTAATAATTGAAACCGGCTGAGAACTAAAAGCTCCTATTGGGTATTACATGTCTAACTTGAATATCTTTGCTAATAGGAAAATTATATTCATTTATCTGTAGTTTCACTTAGAATTATGTATTTTATATCAAACTTTTTATATATTCTTTTATATAGAAAAAATATTTTTTAAAGTTCAAATAAATATCCTTGTAGATAGTTATTGTGGATTATTTAACTCTTTCTATAACTTCGAAAATATTCACAAAATAATTTACGGTGTTAATGTTTGTTATTAGGGTATTCTTCCCTAAACGAACAATTTTTTTCGGTCCCAAGAATGTCCGCTTAACTGAGGTTTCTCTGTATTCGCTTTCTAATTCTTTCTGTTTTCTTTTTATACTCATTTTCTTTGAATGTTCGTCAAGTCTGTTATAAGTAAAATTAATAATGAGGGAGGTTTATGCAATCACATCACAGGAATAGAAAAAAAACATATTATTTCCAGTCACTTTGTCTGTTGTTTGTCGTAAATTGTGTCATAATTTGTAAAGAAACAAAATTCAGGGTACAACAAAATATAGTTTTAAAAAAATTATTTGTTTAATAACTTAGTTACCTATTAAGAAGTTGATTTGCCTATTCACTGATTCTACTAAATACACCAATTCACTAAATCACCAATGTGTTTATTTTTTGATTTTTTTCTTCTTTCTCCCCTTTATTCAATAGCTATGCAAAGAATTATTATACTTCTAGAAAATTGCTATTTATAATATGCTTTTAAATGTGAAAAAGAACAGATTATTTAACAATAACTTACATTATCAAAAAAGATACTGTCATCAAAGTAATGGAAAACATGGTGCGTAACGTTTTTAAAAAGTGCTTTTGGGTGCCAGTTTTCGTTTTTTAAAGGCCCTTAAAGGGACTTTTTATTGGTTTAAGTAGTTTTTATTGGTAGTGCTTAATTTTCCCTTTTCGAAAATGATTTTTTTACCATGTCAATTTTTTGCCACGTATTATGCAAAAGCGTACTTTTCACATTGTTCTATTCAAATGTTTACGCAATTCATTCAACCTCAATCCATTTCGGCGTACCGTTGGTCCATAGCGTATGAAAGCGTAGTGTATTTCTAAAACATTTCGCATGTTTGATGAAATACTTGAGTCTGCATGTTCGTCTACTGAGCAGGGTTCGGTGAGATTTTTGCACTCTCATGTGCAATTTTGCTGCATTTTGATATTCTCAATTTCAGGCTTCATTTTTCACCCTCTGTTATTAATCCGAAAAATCTCTTGATCATTTTATAATGGCTAATATAATCCAGAAAAGAGTTTTTCTTTCTTTCAGAAACTAGTTATTTGATCAAGTCTTTGAAAATTAATTTGCATTTTGTTAATGTATATAGTGCTTAAAAATATTTCTTAAAAAGTATTTAAAAGGTGCTTATTTTTAGTTGAAAGATTTGGCTATACACCCTGGAAAATATTAATAACAAATGACCGTGGATAAAATTGAGTTTGTCCATTCTAACGTATGTTTTTATAAAAAATGCTACTTAACACAGTTAACATTTTTATTCAAGGTTGGCTGGTTTACACCACAGATTAAGCAACTGGCATTTTAGCAAATGGGAAAAATTGGAAGAATGTTTATCCCCTGAATACAATATCCCTATCTAATAACATGGAAAAACCGGTTTTGCTCTGCGGAGAAAACTGCAGGTTAAAATGAGACTTTTTGTGAACAGAACCGTCAATGGCTTACATTATTATTTTTTTAAATAATCATTTTGAAACTTTATTTTTTTATTATTTATGTAAATAGTTTTAATTTGAATAGAACCAAATAAAAATTTATTCAATTTTCTCGTAAGAATGTTCTACTTTTTAAGTTTAAATACAATTAGGAGTTAGTCTTTTAAGTAAACATAAATATAAAATTCTTAAATGTTTAGATGTCTTGGCTTTCCTCCAAAAATCTCTTTAAATATAAATTGATATGAGCAAAATTCACTCTAAAAAGGTCTAGCACAACCAGGGAAGCTTGAACCAGGTCCAGCCTGGTAAGTCACAGACAAGACAAAATGTGGTCTGGGGTGGCCTGGGCAGCAGAACTCTTAGTGCAGATTTCAAAGTGTTTATTACCATCGTCATAAGTTATTGATGACAGATGTCCACTGAGGAAACGAGTAAGGGCAGTTTGTTCTCTTCTATTGCTGCCCCGAGCCAAGGAGCCCAAACTGGAGAGCTTACTGTACTTCACCAAACATGCGTTTCTCCTAGGCTGCAGATCAGCTTCATAAAGTACGATGTCATTCGGGCAAGAATTGCGAAGGCCCGTGATGATTCTTGCAGCACTGAGTTGAACGCGTTCGAGCTTCTGCAGGTTTGAATCTGAAGCACTGCAAAAGATGGAAAAGCCGTGTTCCAAAATGGGTCGAATAAGAGAGACATGTATTTCTAAGGGTACTAGCATCGGCACCCCAATCACGACCCGAAATGTATTTAAGGATATTAATGTGTTTCTTAGCTCTCACAGTAAGATGTTCTAGATGACTATTTCCCAGAATCTAGAATGAAGCCCAAATATTTTGGGTGTTTCTCCACTTCCAGGAGCTGACCATTCAACTGGATTCCTGGTTGGATATTATATAATTTTCTATTAGTTGTGAAGAAACAAACGGTTGACTTTGAACGGTTAAAACACAGTTTGTGGTTAACAGCAAAGCCCCACATGTCTGTCAGAGCCATATTCACTCTCACCTCAACGTTTTCAATATCAGAGCCGGAACTCCAGAGAACAATGTCATCTGCAAAAAGTCTCAATTTCACAGTTCTTAGGTATGACATTTTCAATTCCTGCAATAAAGAGTGTGAACAAAGTAGGGCTTAATACTGAGCCCTGAGGAACACATTGGCTTATTTTAAAACTATTTAAGGTTGAACCTCACTCTAGTGTGTCTATCTCTCAAAAAATTATAGATCCAAGACAGTGCTCTACCTCATATACCGAATTTGTAATACAATTTGATAATCAGCTTCTGAGACCAAACTCTGTCAAAAGCCTTAGAAAGGTCTAGAAAGGTAGCTATGGTATGATTTGTAGGTTTCATGTTGTGTGCGTCTCTGACTCTTTGGCTAAAATAAAGCGCCTGGTCGGCTGTGCTGTGTCCTTTTCTAAATCCATATTGCTCCTTCGGTGGAAACTAAGGTAGACAACGTTAAAGAGCACAAAAAAAGCAGACAGCTGTTTCGGATGCTCAAAGGGCAACCTTCATCCTGTTGCACTGATGAAGGTTGCCCTTTGAGCATCCGAAACAGCTGTCTGCTTTTTTTGTGCTCTTTAACGTTGTCTACCTTAGTTTGTATTTTAGCACAAAGGTCGCCCACTTGTGCATTTCCTTCGGTAGAAGGTTGTGGGAATTTTGTACATTTTTAAAATCAGTTAAGTAGTGTTATTATTAAACAAATAAAATAAAAAAAGTTGTAGAAACTCTTTTTAATCTTTTTTTAAGACACATTGTGTTTGTCACTATCAAAAGCATAAATGGAAATGAAGTGCTTTTCTAAGTTATATACTTTACTTTTCAGTTTATGTTAAGAATATTTTCTCTTATCAGTGTAAACAAATTTTTATTGTATTATGATTTTATTTATTTTTGTAAAATTTTCAAAATGCATTTATTTTAATTTTAGAAAAAACAATTTTAACAAGAAATATTTTCATCATTCTTAATTTTATTGATGCTGCGTTATGGTTATAAGCATACCTCTTAAGGGGTAAAGAAAAAACCAGGTAATTTTTTGGTACAGTATACAGGTACCAGACCAATTTTAAAAGGGACAAACAACAAACTAAAAAAAATTTATAATTTGCTCTATTTAAGTAAGATATGGGAAAATTTGTTTGAAAAATAAATAAAATTTAATAATAATTTTTCCGCAGAAATTCTATTAATTAATAGAACACCGATCAATTTAGAATTGTTTGTGATCAATATTTAGGAAATTTTCATGCTTTAATGAAATATTTTAAAGAAAGGTTACACAACACAAATCAGAAATATTAGGACAAATAGCTAAAAGTAAAGGGCAAATAACGACAAATATTTCTTTATCAGGAAAATAAAAAATTTCAGGTCAACTAAAGTTTTTGATATTATTAAACTTAAAGCTCTTTTATTTTAAAATAAATGGAAAAAAAGTATTTTACTCTTTATTTATTATTGAACCATTAGTACTAAAACTTACTTATACTATTATATATGCAAGCCATGTCATATTTGTAATTTTTCATCATTCTATTATTTGTAAGTATTTTTTAAATTATTATTAATATGAAATATGTTGCCTAAAATATTGGGTGTACAAATTAGTTCGGTTCGTTTTTAAAAAATGGCTCTGCTGTTATGAATGTTATATAGGGACAACTGGTTTCGGTGGTTGCAGAGAGGTTAAACATCTGTCAATAATATTCAGTTTATATCGCTTTCAGTTTCATACAAAAACCCTGTTTTTTACTTTGTTGAATATGTCAAATTTTGCTGTAATGAAGCACCATTTGCGGGAGGTTTTATGTTTCTGCTTTTATTGGAAGAAAAGTGCAGCTGAAGCGCATCGAATGCTTCTAGAAGTTTATGTTGACAATGCTCCAACTGATAAATCATGTAGGGAATGGTTTCGACGTTTCAAGAATGGTGAATAAAGAATGGTAAATAGTTTTGTATACTATGAGCTGCTACAACCTGGTAATTCCATACGGGCGATCGGTATAGGCTACAATTGATTCATTTGAGCCTTGCATTACGAAAAACAAGGGCGGAGTAAGAGCAAAGACATGGCAAAGTTTTTCTTCTGCATAATAACGGTCGGCCATATGTCTCAAAAGTCGTAAAAAATTATTTGGAAACGCTCAAGTGGGATATTTTGCCTCACCCGCTGTATTCACTGGACATTGCTCCTTCTGAATACTGGTTGTTCTGATGGATGCAGCCTGATTTTCAGGTCACCAGTTCACTTCTTTCGCAGAAATCGAGAATTGGCTCCTAACTTGGATCGCCTCAAAAGACGAGACATTTTTTCGAGATGGAATTCGAAAATTGCCTGAGAGGTGAGAAAAAGTAGTAGCCAGCGATAGACAATACTTTAATAAATCTGTTCATTTTTTTTTTGTTCTAAAATAAAAGCATTTTTGACCACAAAAAAAACGGACCGAACTAATTTGTACTCCCAATATGTTAAAATTTGTATTGATTCATTGGATTAAAGAAAGCAAGAAATGCTTATTTCATGAAACTTAATACTAATGTTATAAATTGTATAGAGCTAAAAAATTATATTGAATAAATAATATTGAAGTGTTGCATTTTTATATTACAGAAAAGCACGGTGAGAAATTTACTCTAACATATATTACTGAAATGAAATTTAAGTGTTAAGGGGAATTTTAAAGTGATATAAAAGCATATTTAAAAAATAGAATTCTTTTTTTGTTATTATGTTAGATATTTAAGGAACAAAAGTGAATATTTTTGAATTGTTATTGAAAACATTTATTAGTAGTTAAATGGAATAACTAAATACGTTTTTGGAATGGCTTAGTTAATTTTAAATAAGGGTTTAAAATATTATACATCATATATATTTTTGAAAAAACCTAAAAAAATTCTCTTTAAACTTCCCCCCCCCCCCAAAAAAAAAGAAAACTGATTTAAATCAGAAACAAGAGGTTTGTAGGTTTTTTCTTTTCTTTTCTAAAGTTTTTTTTTTTTCAACCCTGTTTTTATTTATTAGCAGACAAAACAAAGATAGCAGAGATTTTTAATTATTGTATACCAATAAAAAATAAATGTGAACACAAACCAATAATAACATTAAATATTTCGCTTATTTTGTCCATATATGTGTTTTTTTAAATCAACAACACAAAAAGCAGATACTAAGGGTGTTTAAAACAATAAATTTTATTACTTTCTTTTAATGTTGGTAAACAATTTTCCTGACTATTGATTTATTCCCTTTAGTGATAGGTGTTATGTAATAATAAGTTACTTTTTAAAAACTATATTTTTGGTGAAGTAAATATCCCCCTCCCCCCATCAGATGTTTCTAGCATCTTCTTAGTTTGTTACTTAATAATCAGAAGTTTTTATTATTATTATTATTTTTTTAAAATCTTACTAAGGAGGATGTTAATGACGATGATGATATGATTATTTACAAAAAATACTATCAAGGATGATGAAATATTGTAATTAGAAGCAAAAAAAAAAAAANAAAAAAAAAAAAAAAAAAAAAAAAAAAAAAAAAAAAAAAAAAAAAAAAAAAAAAAAATTCAGTCGAAATGTGTGAGAACTAATTGAACAATTGGAATCAGAAAAAATTTACTATACTCTGATCTATGCTTTTGTGCCTCTTTAGAATATTAATTTTTTCAGAGAACGAACTTTATTTTCCAATAAAACAATTACAGACCAACTAACATTTTCAGCTTTAAAAATTTTTTTTTTAAACATTTAAATTGATCGCACATTTTATGATTTAACATTTTCATTAAACTGGTATTGACTACCATGCCATATTTAGATAATTCAATGATCTATATAAAAGAAGTGAAAATTATGTGGTGAGGTTTCACCAGCTAGTATTGCGTTCAGTGGCGTAGCTTTACTCTATGTTCGAGGGGGGAGATTATCATTCATTTCATTCTAATATATATATATATATATATATTCTCTGTCCCGCAGTGAAACTGATCGTGAAGACAGGGTCCCCAGTACAACACCGAAGTCAAGCATCCCTAGTTACGGTCAGTAAGCGGGTGGGTGACCACTTTGATCAACCTCCGTAGGGACCGAGGGTGCGCTGTATCGGTCCTCAATAAACTGTTCTACCGTAAAGTGCTCGACTTCGCTCGCAGGTCGTTGGGTTACCAAAGCAGGAGAACCATCCCCTGTGCAGAGGATCAATATTGTCATGGCATGTCTTCGGATCATCCTCAGGAATGTTTTCCAGACTGTCTCCAATAGCAAATTGTGCAGCTCTAGTGTGACGTGAATAAAGTACCTACCTGTCTATATATATTCTAAGTGTTTAAATTACAAGAAATGAATAATGAAAACTTTTTTATATCTACATCCTACTTACCGTACGAAAGTTCGTTATTCAGGTATTGTTTAATTTCGGAGGAGGTTTTGTCCCCCGAACCCTCCCCATAACTACGCCACTGGTTGCGTTAATACGCAACTTCTGTATTCTTAATTAAATTAAATGTTCTAAATAATTAATAAATTGAGCTTTTTAGATATAATAGTTGTGACATTAAGTCACAGCCTAATTTCTAAATATCCCGTTTTGTTAATCAAAATACTTATTTTTTCGGCTTAATTTATAATTTTATGATACAATTTTTATTGTCTTCATCTTTTTCTTCTCGCCCCTTAACGCGTTAGCGCAATGAGGACATTTTCCCCAGGAAGTTCCTTGCACATTCCTCAGACACTCCTTTTCTTGGAAAAAAGCTGTCGGCGACCTTTGATGTCAACACATGTTTTTAGTTACTGTACGGTCGCCGTTAGTATTTAATTATGCTTAAATTTAAGGGGTTAGTCAACTCACTTCAGTTCGCTCCTTAAGCTAGATTCTTTTGCTTTTTAGGAAGTTTAACTTCCACTTCTAGCTATTTCTTTAAATACCGCCCATTTCTGGGAGCGAGCAGCATTCGAGGTTTTTGTCAACACCATCTTACGATCCCTTAACAGGGGTTTTTCATTTTCACCCCCTCCTCTCTTTGGAGAGACGGAGTTTTATTTTTGTTTTAAATATATGGCGGTCATATTTCTCCGACCCTCTGTGGTTCCCCTCTGCGGGCTGTGATTGTTTTGTTTTTGTTTCCTCGCCATGAACATTTAAGTGATTATTCGATACTTTGATTTTTCTCAGTCACCTCGCTCGCGTANGACTTCGCTCGCAGGTCGTTGGGTTACCAAAGCAGGAGAACCATCCCCTGTGCAGAGGATCAAAATTGTCATGGCATGTCTTCGGATCATCCTCAGGAATGTTTTCCAGACTGTCTCCAATAGCAAATTGTGCAGCTGTAGTGTGACATGATTAAAGTACCTACCTGTCTATATATATTCTAAGTGTTTAAATTACAAGAAATGAATAATGAAAACGTTTTTATATCTACATCCTACTTACCGTACGAAAGTTCATTATTCAAGTAATGTTTAATTTCGGAGGAGGTTTTGTCCCCCGAACTCTCCCCATAACTACGCCACTGGTTGCGTTAATACGCAACTTCTGTATTAATTAAATAAATGTTCTAAATAATTAATAAATTGTGCTTGTTAAATATAAGAGTGTTAACTGCCAAAACTCCCACGCTAAGTAACAGCTTACTGATGACGATTCGGCGAATTATACTAAATAAATGTAAAAAAAATAAATAAATAATCACTGTTTGAAAGAGCTTCGTTTAAAAAGGAAACTGATTTGAATTAAGGTTGCAAGTACCTGAAGATTAGTAAAATAATTTTTATTCTTGAAGAATGCTCCAGGTAGGATAATTTATTTCTTTTTCCAAGTGAAAGACCTCGTCTCTCAACTAATTGAACAAAATAAGTTGTAAATACCGACAATGCAATCGAAAGAGGGCTCAGGGGATAAAGCGTTTGTCTTCCAATGAGGTGAACCGGTTTCGAACCTCAGCGATACCAATTCCGCACCCTTCTCGCACAGTGGTAACGTAAAATATCTTCAGTGATGGTAAACGGATCATGGGTTAGAGTCTCCTTGCGGTCGGGCTAACCGTGGGAGGTTTTCATTGTTTTCCTCTCCATGTAACTCAAATACGGTTTAGTTCCATCAAGAAGTCCTCCACGAAGGCAGATTTCTCCCTATACTTGATCCAGGAGTTCCCTTGTCTTCTGCATCAGGTTCAAAATGACAAGGCTACGAAGTTGAACATAGTACTCTTAAATTTGAAAATTGGATCGGCTGCTCAACGACGGCTATAAAATATAAAATAAAATGCATAGCAATGCCATACAATTATAAACTGCTTAACACAAAGCTGTGGGATCAGTGTCCGACTTGCCCCGCAGTGGACTGATCGTTAAGACACGGTTCCCAGCAGATCACCGAAGTCAAGCATCACTGGCTGCGCTCAGTGTGCGGTTGGGTGACCACTTGGATCAGTCTGCGTAGGGACCGTGGGTGTGCGATATTGGTCCTCGTAAAACTGTTCTACCGTAAAGTGCTCGACTTCGCGTGCAGGTCGTCGGGCTACCGAAGCGGGGGTGCCATCCCCTCTGCGGAGGATCAAAATTGTGATGGCATGTCATCGGATCAACCTCAGGGATGTTTCCCAGATCGTCGCCAGTAGTCCACTGTGCAGCTCTAGTGCGACGTAAATGAACAAATCAAATTAAATCAGTGTCCGACTTAGTTTGATTGGGGCCCGGGGCAAAAACTTCTTTTGGGGCCCTCCCTCCATTTGCTTCGCTACTTCAGTAATGAAGAACCAAACTTTAGTCTTTAAATTTTTCACATCATTATAGATAAATAACACGCGAATTGACTAGAAACTAAAACAGCTATAAAATCCCTCATTCGTCCGAAGAAAAGTATCGTTCTGTCCATTTCATTGATTTTCTGACAATTCTATGTTCACATTCGAAGGCAGTTTCCGAAATGCAGTTTTCACGTTGAATGCCATGGGGGTAACCGGTGACCGGCACTGAGTTTGTTCATAGCGCCTCGGGGGTCACCGGTGACCGGCGAAGCCAAGACTATTAGAATCACAAAATTTGAGGAAATTTTTAAGGCTTTTAATCATTTTATATTATTATCGTTACTAAAATGGTTTGAAAATTTAAAGCAGTACATACTGAGAAAATCATTTTGGCCAGACGGACATGCCATGTAAAATTAGCGTGGCATTCAACGTGTTAACTTTGTCACTTAGCTGCGAAAAATTCATGGTCTTGCTGACATTGAGGCGAAATTTAACTGAATTTTCACAATTACGATAGCTCAATTAAGGCAATCAGAAACGGATTTACGAAATATAGATTTTTTTTGTGTTCGTGAGACAGATTAATGAAGAAGCTAACATAAAACTGACGAATTTTACAGTGCACTGATAATTTGTTTAATGAAGAAGGACACATAAAATAAATCTTCTATTCGATTTGGAGCCCCCCTTCTGACGTTTGGGCCGAGGACAACTGTCCCGTATGCCCCTGCCTTAGTCTGGCTCTGTGCGGGATCGTGTCACATTAGATAGGCTTTTCGAAGAAAATGATCTTGATCGCACTTGATCAGGGAAAAGGCTGCTAGCAAAAGTAGTCGGAGAAATTATTGGGAAGCCGGTAGAATTGAAAGAATAATAACAGGAATGAAGGAATAATAGAGGTTTACAGGAAAAGGGCAACCGAAACAGTTCTCAAACAAAACGAAAGTAAAAAACAACTTTGTTATCGGTGTTAGGAACCTGATAATTCCTCAAGGGAATGTAAAAACAAATCTGAAACATGTTACCACTCTCATACAATAGGACAATTGACAAAAGTATGTTTTTCTGTCGTGAGGGTCGAACAAAACAAGCACGTTAAACAGAAACAAATTGATGCTCAATTCAGTTAAAAACAATTGACTCGGATATTCAGATGAAAATCCTACATGCGTACCGTTACATGAATTAAATACTGTAACACTTCAGAAAGAATTAGACCGCCAATTATGATTAGAGTAAATATAGAAAATTCTCCGGTTCAAATGGAGGTTAACACTAGAGAAGCAATTTTATGAACATTAACCGCTTCCCTGATTGTCCCGAATTAACTCGGGTATGAATTGAAAATATTTATTATCACGAGTAAACTCGGGCATAGCAGAATTCGTCAATACGTTTTGTTTTATCATGTTTTTACTCGGCCGAAAGCAAAACAAAAAATAATAATAATCTGCTGTGATGGTAAGTTTGCCAATATTTGTTTAGGAGTTTTGCTGTTTGTGGGACTGCAGACAATTGGAAAAAATTACAGAACAATGAAAAAGGGGAAAAAGAAAAAAAAAATAATAATAAAAATCCGACGAAAAAAATAATAAAATCCGGAGAAAAAAAAGGGGAAAAAAATCCGAAAAATAGAAGATATAATCTTTTTATCAGCTCACACGATTATATCCGCAAAAAAGGAGTGCTTTCTAATATTGTATCAANGTAAGCATTTAGAAGATTTGTAATTAATAAGCATTAATTAAATAATCCGACAATATTTTGAAAGTCCAAAACCGAAACTAACGGTAAGTCGAACTTCCGATATGTCGAAGTTTTTCGTCAGTCCTATCAGATTCGAGTTATCGCGAATTCACTGTATATATATATGCATGCATGAAATTTGAAGTGTTTACGCATATTAGTTATTTTTTTATTTTTTAGTTTACGTTCATTCGTCTTAGGGAATTTGCAAAATATTCTAGGATTTTTCACTTTGTAATGTTTTTTAAATAATAAGAAAGAAAAATATAAATTTTTAATTTTAGGAAAAATATTTTAAATTTTTTAAAACAGTCATAGCCAAAAAGCAAAATAAAAATGAAGCTTAAATACTTTTATGCAAAATAAATATTGAAATAATATTGCAGCATAAATTATTTTTAGTTATACCGTAGATTTTAAACATCAATTTTTCAACTTTTTTTTAATTAAAAATTTTTTAAAAGGAAATATCATAATAGATTTGTGAGCTCTTTTGTGTACCTATTGTGGTGTATAACACCTAAATTTTTTTCATAAAAGTTCATTTTAATAAAAAGTGGACCTACTTAGGTTTAATTTGGTACCTTCCAAATTTTATATGTGATCTTATACATATTTTAAAACAGTATAATAGCAAAACAGCTTCGGACAAAATTAAGTATAAAATTTAAGTAGCCATATTCACTTCTATTCAAAATAAACAAAAAAATTTTAATATTGAAGCATAACATTTTCAGTTATACCAAAAATTATAAACAGCAATTTTTGTTAAACGTTTTTTAATTTTAATTTTTTAGAAAAATCTCTTAAAAGATTTTTGTATATAACTTATTGTATGGTACAATTATAATAAAACTTGTTGAATTAGACTGAATGAAAACTAGATCACTCAAATCATTCTTTTATTTTAAAAATCTTCTTTGTTTTATTTCTAGTCCACTTTTTATTATAATCAAAAATTGTAAATAAAAGCAAACGTATAAAAAAAATGGAGCGATTTTTTTTAAAAATTTCATTAATAAGTAAAGATAGTACCTTGGGCGCAGAATCGCGGCGACTTTGTTGCAAAACTTTTGAAAGTTCTTGTAGAAAGATTTTTCTTTTGGGAAGTAAAAAATGCTTTTGCTTTTCTGCAGAAATTTACACGCAAAATTTGAATCGCTCATTTAAATAATCCCTTTTTAAAGCTCTCAATTTATGCCAATATCGTGAATCCATTTTGATTGTATTTTCGATAGTTCTTCTTCTTCAGGAGCGCAACAGCCCTTTGCAGGCCTTGGCTGCCTCAACAGCACGCCTTCTCCAGCTCCCTCTGTCCATGTCCTTCTCCAGCTCCCTCTGTCCCACGCCTTCTCCAGCTCCCTCTGTCTCCAACTCCCCTCCAGTTCTTAAGTTTCAGGACTTTGAGGTCGTGCGAATGTTCCATGTTCCAAATCTCAAGTCCTTTTCCGTTCCGAGTCGTCTTGGTGGATGTGAGCCGGGTTTTGCATTTTGTTGAGGTTTCTTAACTTGAGTTTTGTTTTCCGGGGTGGGGTAGCTAGCCCCACGCCGAACCCCCAACCTGGAGGACCAGGGTGTTCCTCTTGGTCTGGTGTCTCCCCTCCGACCTGTCCGGCTTGGGTGACCCTGCCAGTAGCTAAGCTACCGCCGGCATAGCTCTCGGGATCGACAACACACACAAACCACACCACCACGATAAGGTGGGAACACCATCGGTGTAGAAATGTACACGCAAAATCTGCAGAAATTTACACGCAAAATTTGAATCGCTCATTTAAATAATCCCGTTTTAAAGCGCTCAATTTATGCCAATATCGTAAATCCATTTTGATTGTATTTTCGATAGTTATTAATTTTCACATGGTTTTCAGATATTTAGATGTCCCCATATATTTCAGTCGATATGGGAAATTCGAATTGCACATTTGATCATTTACTTTTTAAGGCAAATGATTCTATCCATTTTTTGGCAGTTATTGCTTTTGATTTCCTCATAGTTTTTAAAAACCGATATTTTTTGTACGATATTATTTATTACAACAATCAAATCTCGAAACGAAGCATGCATTTGAGCAACCCCTTTCTGAAGAGTCCGATTCGCGTGATATTGTCGTCGATCTGTTTTTCGGTAATTACAGCTACAGATGTCATAATATTTACTTATTTTTTTAATGTGATGATGATTTGCGAAATGCGATGAAGGAAATAATTAGTGCGTTTCGCGTTTCCCCCTCAACAATATGCGAGAATATCGCTCATAATATTAAACCGTCGCTTTTAAAGTACAGTATATTTCGATATCTCGAAAATCTTGTTATGACAAAAAAAAAAAAAAAATGTTTTTCCTCTTGGCATTACTTATCCACATGGTGTTAATTTAAATCCTATGACGAAGGCTTTCGTCTCAAAACCTTGTTATGTCGAATTTTTTTCGAAATAGGAAATGATTTTTTTCACAAAAATCACAATGTAATTTCATTGTAAACAAATGCTTTTCTATTTGATACATAATTCTTCTTATCTTACTTCTAAAAATAAAATTATCATTGTTGTATTTAGACTTATAATCAACTATCATCATTTCATACGTTATACATCATTAGTAGTTATTCTTATGTTTCATGATATTTTATGATATATTTTTCCACTTTTTAGAACATATTTAGTTCTGAATTTGTTATCTCGAAAATTAGCTTTCTCGAACATTTTTTTTGGGTCCTTTAAAATTTGAGATTAATATTTTTTCTCCATCGGGTTCATTATCCGAGAACGGTTCCGAAATATCTTCTATATTTCGAAATATTTTGTGAAATCATGACAGTGCATTTATAAAAGAATAACTCTTTATAAAATGGCAAATTAAATTTGTAACATTCTAATCTCTTTTCATCTTCCATTCATTTTATCCAGTTAGTTATTCCCAGAATACGAATTTCATGGAACAAGGTTCAAGTAAGAACGGCGAGTCAGAAATCTCGCAAGTTCGAAAAACCGCTGAAAGACTAAATCAGTGTACTATAAGGTTCTATGTAAAATCTTAATTATCAAGTGATACTATACAGCTTTATTGTTTTTACTCTGCTGAAACCGGTTTGTATTTGTTTACGTTCCTGTATCAATTTGTTTACATTGTAATGCAGTACGTTCAGAATAAATACAAATAGGAAGTATGAAAAAAAATTTCCTGAATAAAAATCCATTACATGTATATTTAAATATGAAAGTATTGCCTATAAATTCGTGCAAAACATGTCATTATTAAGAAACTACACTGGGTCTAATAATTTGATCTAATTATTATAATATACTAATATAATGCTTGTTATAATAAATATTCTATATTTATATAATATATCGTCTAATTTATCCTATCGTCAAATTTATATAAAATATGTCGTATAATTTAACCCATTCATACACTACGTAAAGAAGTGCAAACCGGTTTCAGTCACGTAAAAACAATAAAGCTGTATAGTATCACCTGATAATTAAGATATTACTTAGAATCTTAATAGTGCGGCTAATAATTTGGTCAGGGACTGTAATATGTAAATTTATGGAGCGACTCCAGCTGTTTTAAGTTGTGGATTATGTTCCTTTTTAAAAAATTGTGTGATATTTAAAGTTAAGTTATAATTTTTTTTTCCTTGCTTAAATAAAAGTACTTTGTAAGTACAAAGATTAGCATTTTCCACTACGCACTGAACTATTCCAGCAGTTCTTGTATCGATGTTCCCGCGTATGAAGTCACCGTGAAAAAGGGAATCCCACACCCGTTCTTTGCGCAGGCATTCCCTGTGTGTAGTTTTCTCCTGGCAGCATCTGTTCCAGCAGTCTGCGTCTCTCCCCTCCCCTCCTACTCTCTCTCTCACTCTCTTGGAAGAATGGCGAAAGGGACACTGCCTGTCACAATTATTTCCTCACCGAGACGACAATACTTTTTCATTGCGTAATAATGAAGGCCGATGTTGTGTTTTCTTAAAAGATCGTTTGTTTGTTTTTCAAAAGAATCGTCAGACGCAGGCATGCGATCCCCGCTGCTTCGGAACGCGCATGTTCCAACTACTACAGCTGCACGATGAAGTTCTGGTGTCACCAATGTGAGTAACATTTGATACATGCACGTGTGGTGGGGGGTTTAGTTAAAAAAAAAAATTCGTTTGCATTGCTTGCAACCGGATTTTAACTTTTATTAAACGCAAAATTTTATTAGCTCTATTTTATGTATTCGAAAATCGTTTTACGCTTTACTTTCTCTCAAATGAGTTAAATTAGGACAGTTAAATTAAAATTTACAATGTGAAAATTTTGAAATAAAAATTTATGTTATCCTTGAATTTCAAATTAATAACTGTGATAAAATAAATATGTGTTAGAAATTATAAAACTATCGTGAATATTTATTTATTTATTTAATTTAAATAACTGATTTATTTTTGTTCAAAAAATTATTCTAAATGCAAATTTTTTTCTTCTTATTGATGATAATTAGTGTTTCTCCCCATCTAATATTATTTATTTTATTTATTTATTATCATCTAATATTATTTTTAGTTATTTCCCTATCTAATAACATAAAAACCGGTTTTGCTATGCGAGAAGAATGCAGGTTAAAATACGACTTTTTACGTGCAGAACCGTCAGTGGATATTAATCATATATATATACATACATACATAAAGAAAAGGATAAAGACGAAGAAAATTTACTGCGCATTAGCTGCGAGTATATAGAACTCATAAAATAAGTTTAAAATATAGAGAGAACATGGAAAATATTAAAATAATATATGCTGCAGTAAAAACAAATATTGTTTTTATATAGTTCTCTGAGGGGAGCTCTTAATCTCACCTCTATTTTAGTTCTCTGATTTTAGAAACATTTTTAATGAATTTTAAAAACATAATAACATAAAATATACCATTCCCATAAGTTTCCTAATTTTAGGTTGATCTAGTTCACTTACGGCCCTAAGATGAGATTTATCAGTCTTCTGCTGAAATGTCTAAACTCATATATATTTTATTCTATTATACCTTAACCGATAAATAAATAATAAAAAAGCCGATAATAAAAGAAAATAAACGGAAATAAATTTAACACTATTGGCTCTCTTTAATTCTTCAATCAATTAATTTTTTTATTATGTTCAGATTAAGTAGTTTTTCCTTTTACTATAGCATCATCGAAATAAATAAACACATTAATTGTCACTAAATAATTTTTAACTGCGTTTCTGAAAATTTTCAGGAGCTGATGAAACTATAAACTATCGAACATACTTAAAACACCTAAATCGAGAGTAATATACAGTGGGCAAAAAAAAAAAAAATAAATAAATAAATGAACCACTCTTCATAATTTATGGTCTAATGATCGGATCTTCTCATTCTAAGACTCATTCTTAATGATTCGAGATATTGACCTCAAATCTGCTAATTAATTAGTGCAAACGATATTTTAAGTTACGAAATTGAACACAAAAACGTACTTTCTCTGAATAAACATACCTTTTTTTCAACAAATTTAGATTTCTGACCCCCAGAACATAGGGGGGTATCCGCAATCTGGGAGATATGGTTTGATCAGGAGAGCGATCCAAAGTTAGGACTCCTTAATGTTAATTTTACGAATTGAAAATAATGTTACAAACATTTATAAAATTCATTTATCCCAAGATAATTCCATGCAAAAAGTAACTTTTAATAAATATTCATAATTTTTTTATTATTTTATTTATTATCAGTCGAAAAATTGTTGAATTGTGAGGTATAAATTTTTTTCTCCATCATTTTAAAGAATATAATTTTACATGACAAAATACAAAAATTGAACGGTATTGTTCCTGATAAATTGAATTTTTAGAATACGACTTTTTATTGTACTCGAATCTATCGTGTATATCTTTTAAGAGTTTTTGTAATTTTTTTAGTTAAGCACCGAATAAGATTTGTTGAGCTTCATCTATTCTGGAAAATAGAATAAAAGAGCCCGTTTATTTTTTTTTTAAAAAATGTAAATTAAGAACTTAATAATTAAAAATGTATCGAATCTATGCCCTGTCGAATCCTTCTTCCAATATTACAAATACTAACAGAGAAGGTCTTATAAAATGGGATTAAAAACTTATGGTAATGAGTTTTTTGTTTTTGCCTGATATCATTAATCAGTGGAAAGAAAAACTCAAATTTTTAGAACAATTAGGAAATTATTATTAATAATTTCAGTGCGCAAAACAAGCATTGTACACCCTGAATAACTTTTAATCTAATGATCATTTCATTTACCAAGAAATTTTAAAGAAATTAAATTTTTAATATGCCACTTTTTAAAATTTAATAACTCAGAAACTATTCGACCAATTTCGTTCAAATTTTGAATTTTGCAATTTAAAAATTGCATACTTAAAAATAATGTAAAAATATTTACAGACAAATAATAAATAATTATAAAATAACATTTTTTTGCATTGAGTTATCTTTGAATAAACGAATTTTATAATTGTGTGCAAAAGTTTTTCGATTAGCTTTGTAAGCTCTAACGATATAGCAAAATAAGCAAAAAGTATAGTTAATATTAAGTGGTCTAAATAAATATTCGATCACTCTCCTGACCAAACCGTAGGTACCAGCCAGATGTGGCTATTTTGAGGGTTAAGCATTCGAATCCTGGAAGAAAAAAAAATGTATTCAGAAAAAGCTTCTTTTTGTCGTCTGATTTCGTCATTTAAAATATCGTCTGCTCAAGTTAAGTAACCGTGGCAGAATCGCAGCGACGCTTCGACATTGTCGCAGAACGTTACAGAGTTCACGCAAAATGATTTTTCTTTTGAAAAGTAAATAAAAAAAAAAAAACATATTTCTTTTCTACAGAAATTTACATCATAATCTTCGTAAAATTTACTTATAATTACCTAATCAACGTTAAAATTTACGTAATATTTGAATTATGTATTTAGATAATCCCTTTTGGATGCGCTCAATTTACGCCGATAGTATCGTTAATCGATGTAATGTCTCGATTGTATTTTCGGCAGCTCTTAATATTAATTTTCACGTAGTTTTTAAATAGCCCGATATATTTCAAACAATATGGAAAATTTAAATCGCGCATTTAAGTATTTGCTTTTTAAGGCAATAATTCTGTCGGATTTTTGACAGTTACTGCGATTGATTTCTCCATAGTGTTTAAATCTGATATTTTTTTATACGATATTATTTATTACTTATTACACTAATTTAATCTCTACACGCATTTGAGGAGTCCGATTCGCATGATTTCGTCGTAGATCTTTTTTTCGGTAATTACTACTACGGATTTCATGATTTTTAATTATGTTTTTTTTTTATTGTGATGATCATTTACGAAACGCATGGAAGCAAATAATTTGTGCGTCCCGCCACAATATGCGAGAATACCCCTATAATACTAGAATAAAAAATTATTACAGATTCATTTAAAAAATGTTATATAGTTTATGTAAACACAGCGCTTTTGTTATTTTAAATTAGTAACATACACTGAAGAGCCAAAAAGACTAGTACAGGCATGAGTATGCAAATAAAGGGGTATAAAGCCAATCATAGTACAGCTCTGCGATCGGCAACGCGTACATAAGACAACGAGTGTCTAGCACAGTTCTTAGATCGGTTACTGCTGCTACAATGCCAGGTTATACAGATTTAAGTGAGTTTGAACGTGGTGTTATGGTCGGGGCACGGGAGATGGGACATAGCATCTCCGAGATAGCAATGAAATTTGGATTTTCACGTACGACCATTTCACGAGTATACCGTGAGTATCGGAAATCCACCAAAATCCCCAGACATGAACATTATTGAACATATTTGGGATGTCTTGCAACGTGATGTTCAGAAGATATCCCCACCCCATCTTTCTCCCACTGGTTTATGGACTGCCCTGCAGGATTCATGGTGTCAATTATCTCCAGCACTACTTCACACATTGATCGAATCCATGACACGTCGTGTTGCGGCACTTCTGCGTCCTCGCGGGGGTCCTACACGATATTAGGCAGGTATACCTTTTTTTTTTGGCTCTTCAGTGTATATGTTTGTTGTTATTAAAAGTATCTTTGCAGAAAGATTTTAGTGCTAGAGTAGGGATGCACAATATGCGGCCCGCCGACTGATGATATGCGGCCCGTGAGAGCTTCTGAACGCAATAGAAATATTTATTTTAATGTGGTTTTGTTTAAACATAATAAATGTTCTTTAATTCAAATTTAATATTGACTTATAAAAAAGGCATATATTTTTTGCACTTTCATTCAGTAAGCTTCTTTTTGGTTAAAATTTATATCCTCTCCCCATTATTTATATATGATTAAAATTAATTATTGCAAAATATGGGAAAAGTTTTTTTTTTAAAAAAAGTAGCATTTTTTTTTAGTTTTAAATAAATTTAAATAATTAAAAGTATTTAATTTTCTGAAATATGTTATTCAGGTATCTGATAAAAATATTTAATGCTTTAGAGCACTGGTGTTTATACAAAAATTATATTTTGCCGCTAACATGACTAATTATGCGAGCGGCTCTTCATTAATCTACTTGCTGTGAAAGTGGCCCTTTACTCAAAAAGGTTGCGCACATAGCTCGAAAAAATTCTGTCACAGGGATCGAGCCTAGTACGTGAAAATCCTATCGTTAGATGAAAAGTTATTTTTTTAAAAATAAGTTTCAAAAATGTGTTCACGTGTAAGAAGTTTGTTTCTTGTGTGTTTCAGGTTCAGGAGGTGCCTTACCGTCCAGTAAACCCCATCCTCTGTCTTTAGAGGCTGCCTGTGCAGATGGTACCCCTCCTCCTCCCCTACAGATAGGCAACAGGGTGGTCTGGATCAGCGATACTGGACCGGAATACGGTGAAGTGAAATGGCTGGGTAAACTATTGGATGTGGGCAACGACTGGATGGTCGGAGTGGAATTTGTAAGTCCGTAATGATTTCTCTATATCCGAAATGAATTTTATTTTTATTGTATAACCGTCGCGCTGAACACCCGACTCAATTTTGGGTTTACGACTACTAATGTTCAACTTCCCGCAGCCTTGTAATTTTGAACCCGATCCAGAAGACAAGAGAACTCTTGGATAAAGTTTATGGGAGAAATTTGACTTCGTGGCATTTGCGTTACATAGAGAGGAAGACCTCCCACAGTTAGCCTGACCGGAAGAGGACTTTAACCCATAACTCGTCTACCACTGAGGATATTTTACGTCAGCACTGTGGCCGGATGCGGAATTGGTACGACCAACCATCGCTGCGATTCGAACCCGGTTCACCTCATTGGAATGCGAACGCTGTATCCCCTGAGCCATCACAACTCATGCGAAAATGAATTGTTATGAAAGTTTGAGCAATGGAAATTTGTTAGCGCCAATAAAGCTATCAATAGTATGAACAGTTTTAAATGCCGTTACCTGAGGGCACGTCACCCAATCATGGCTAAGTTCATTTCAGGACTTATCTTTTAACATTCATGATAGGAATACCACGAAATTTTGAACCTGATTAGACGACATGGACAGAGCCTGAACTGGTACCCCTCTCTCCATGCTTCCTCACTACGACCATTTATAGAATTTATTACTGCAGAGCCAGATTTAACGTACACTTTCCTATGTATACACGTTGGTTGTTAGGTCGACTGCTTGGATCAAACTCGCAACCCCAGCTCTCCTCCAGCTGTATGAGCTATGCCTACACTACCAGAGGACGGTTTTTTGAATGTATAAAGCAGTTTTAAAAAAAATTTGTAACTACTAAGCTTGCTCAGCGTAATGAGGTTTTACAATACCGTAAACCGGGGCGAGTCTACTCATCCAGGGGCGAGTCTACCCATTTTAGTTTTATTTAATTTTCACTGTTTTAAATTGCAAATAAATTTTTTTTTACCGATGTAGGACTTAGTTCAGACTCTAAGGAAGATGGCGCTGTAGTAGTTTGATCCGTTTTTATTTATTTGGTGTCTTTTTAACCGACGTGTGTTCAAAATTAGGCAGTGG
>NC_092207.1:5974173-6047731 GCF_043381705.1 Parasteatoda tepidariorum | reverse complement strand
ATTTTACTTCATAAATATCCTATATAGTAACTAAAATAACAATTTAATAGTAAAATTTGATTATTTACAATGTTAACATTCATTTTAGTAGAATGGGTAGACTCGCCCCATACGAGAGATTTGTCAGCAGTTCTATAAAAATATACAGTAACAGCGTAACTGTTAATATTTTCTAAAATCGATTTCACAGCTTTAAAGAGGGATAAATAGCGATTCCGAAACACCTATTAAAAGCCTTTTTTCTTTAATATTTACAAAAGTTTGACCACTTGAAAGTTGACTAACTGAAAAAATGGGTAGACTCTCCCCGGTACACAACTCTTATTCAGGGTGCTTAGCGTTTTTTAAAAAGTGCTTAAAGGTGCTTATTTTAGATTTTTAAAAGCCCTTAAAGGTACTTTTTTCATTGGGTGTTTTTAAAAAGTGCTTAATTTTCCCTTTTTCAAAATGAAATTTTTCCTTTGCTATGTTGATTTTCGCTTCGAATTATGCAAAAAGACGCAGTTCACATTGTTCTATTCAACGTTTTCATAATTCATTCAACCCAATCTATTTCGGCGCATTGTCAGTCCGTAGAGTATGAAAACGCCATTCGTTTCTCACGATTCAAAATTTCATGATTTTTAACAATTGTCAAAAACAACGCCAGAAAGTTTTTTTTTCTTTGACATGACGGTTAAAACAAGATAAAACCGTCAATTGTCACTAACTGTCCAACCCTGCCTAATTACGATATTTTTTTAAAGTGCTTAAGAGGTGCTTATTTTTTGTTGAATAATTTGGCTACACACCCTGTTATTGTAACTTATGTAATGGGTTATTATAGCTTATTACTATAAGTTATCCAATCAGCCGTGATATCTCAGGGGATAAAGCGTTCGCCTTCTAATAAGGTGACCGGGTTCGAATCCCACCGATGGCTGGTCGATGCAAATTCCGCATCCGGCTTGCACCAACCACAATGCTGACATAAAATATCCTCAGTGGTAGACGGATCATAGGTTTAAGTCTCCTTGCCGTCAGGCTAACCGTGATAGTTTTTCGTGGTTTCTCCCTCTATATAGCGTAAATGCGGGTTAGTTCCATCAAAAAGTCCTCTATGAAGGCAAAAATTTCTCCCAATACTTGATCCAGGAGTTCCCTTGCCTTCTGAATTGGGTTCAAAATTACAAGGCTACGGAATTGAACATAAGTAGCCGTTGGCCCTAAATTGGGTTGCAGTTGGTCGACTGTTCAACAACGGTTATAAAATAAAATATGAGTTAAACCAATAAACGGCACGCAATTTCTTGAGTGAACTTAAATTAAAAACCTTATCGGAGGTCACCCCCCTTGCAGAATCTGCTATCGAACACATCTGCTCTCAAATAAAAAATAAAAAAAATACCTGATAAATGATATATAAAATAATAAATAAAATATAAAATAATTACAAAAATGTGTAACGCAAATACAGGTTGGTTTCACGTATAAATCCCACTTTGTCATTATTCCATTGTCTTCTAAGTTGGGCTTAAAAGGACGCATGCTATATAGATCGTTTGTTCTTCAATATAAAATGTATTGGAAGAGCTACACTTTATAAAAAAATAGAAATAATTGTATCTGCATGCAAATGGACACTTAACGTATAGACTCATTTTTAATGCGAAAGTTAATTTTCTTCTATAAAAATGTGATTTTAATTTTGGGGACAAACTTATGGCAGTACCAGTATCACGATTCATGAAGTATCTCCAGAAACTATTAATGAAGTGATTCAGGTTCGAATCTCAGCGATGGCTGGTCGATTCGAATTCTGTTTCTAGTTCGAACTGACTATCGGTCTGACTATCGAACTGACTGTGGTCGGTGCTGTTCCTCAAATGTAGACGGATCACGGATTAGAATCTCCTTGCCTTGGGGCTAGCCGTGGGTGGTTTTCCTTTCCATGCAACGAAAATGCGGGTTAGTTCTATCAAAGAATCCACTAGTTTGTCCACTGCTTGATCCAGAGCCGTGATGGCTCAGGGGATAGAGCGTTCGCTCTCCATCGAAGTTCATCGGATTCGAATCCCAGCGATGGCTGGTGGATACGAATTTCGCATCCGGCTTGCACCGACCACAGTGCTGACGTAAAAATATCCTCTGCGGTACGAGTTATGGGTGTTCATGGGTTGGAGTTCCTTTGCCGTCAGGCTAATCGTGGGAGACTCTCGTGGTTTTCCTCTCCATGTAACGCAAATGCCGGTTAGTTCTATCAAAAATCCTCCACAAAGGCAAATTTCTTCCAATACTTGATCCATGAGTTCCCTTGTCTTCTCGATTGGGTTCAAAATGACAAGGCTACGGAGTTGGCCATTAGTAGTCGTAAACCCACCGAAAATTTGGGTCGGCTGTTCAACTACGGATATGAAATAAAAAATGCCTCCCGATTCTACACGCGAGCCAAATTTTGTATCTTAATGCGGAAAAAAAAATTTAAAGCAAAAAATTAGATTTTTCCTGTTTTTCAAAATTTTGTACGCAAAATGCGGATTCGTGTTTAGCCCCTCTTCCCAACGAACATAAGTGTGCAAGAATTTTTTTCCAGGTAACGTCAATTTTTAAACTATCGCTTAGACTACTAGTTTTTATTATTATTCTTGTTATGATACATGTTTGAAGACTTCTTTATTGTTTTATCAATTTCGTTCATATTTCATACTGTGGCTTAAAATAAATTACCAATTTCGACGTCGAAACATCACTTGAAAGAAAAGAAAAAAAAAAGAAAAAAGCTTGAGTAAAATGAAAGAAAAAATAATCTTCTAGGTGGCTATTTAATATGACTAGATAAACTTGCTTTCGGCTAATAGCAGCCAACGGAGAAAATATTTTCTTATTTTGAAACGTAAGAAAGTTTTTAGATGTGTGCAGCGGCGTAAATAACACTCCCACAATTCCCGCGGTGCGGGGGGGGGAGGGNGGGGGGGGGGGGGGGAGGTGCCCTAAGTTTGAGGGTGCCCCAGAAATAATACACTGCATGTATGGGGGAGCACAACCTGTGGCGCTTGTAGTACCTAAAAAAAAATACAATTATATATATATTTTTCGCCAAAAAAAAAATTATAATAAATTTTAAATTGCTCATTAAAGTTTTTGAATGCGTCAAATATAAATCAAGGTAGTTTTTTGATCTTTTTTTTCCGGTGGTTATCGCTACGAATTTCCAAAATATTAAAATTCGCAACAATTTGTCACCTCGCCAATCCCGAATGTCTCTTCATAGTGTTCTTGTCTCATATCATAATTTTGAAAATATTGTGTTAAGCCTAAGATAGAACGCATTAGTAATCCTTGCGGAGGGGGGCGGACCTAAGTCTACGTACGACGTGTGATTAATTTAATAATAGCATTCAAGTGATGTTAGTGCGTGTAATGAAGGATGAGTTTATTTCTAGGATAATGCCGTGGGTACTGGTACAGGCAAGTACAATGATCACCAATTGTTTGAGGCTAAACTGAACCATGCTTCTTTGGTACCAATCATTGGATTAATGAAAGCCGATGATTTCTTAGGAGGTAAGCCTTCATTTTATTCCATTTTATTTAAAAGGTTTAGAAGAATTTAAAATTAATTCAAATCAAAAGTTCTTTTTTTTCGGTATGGATGGTGCTATGCCCATTAAACCCTTTCTCTAAGTGCTGTAGTTATAAAAGTGGTGTCTAGGTATAATAAAGTTAGTTAAAAGATAAGTTCGATGACAGCCACCTGGTGGAAAACTATAGTTTGTCTCCGGTAAGAACTCCCCCCACCACAAAATCTGAGGCCGTCTGCTGCTATGGAAACAAGAATAGCGCATTTCAGGGAGGGTAGCTTCTCCTCACTCTAGGACTAACACAATAGACCGAAGAAAAGTATTCCCGTTTTCTCTCCGACCCCAACCAAAACCTGACCTAAACTATAACCCCACATCACTACTTGAAATAGTTAGACCACGTTGCCGTAGTCACCGCCACGAGCTCAGACGCATGGCTAGGGGAGTTCTTACTTTAGACAAACTAACTATACTTAGTTAGCTTTACCGTCTAGAAAACAGTACGATATTTAAGAAAAAAATGTGAATTTCAAGGCAGCATCGATTTATTACGAATTGACATACCTTGCCACTAATGATGTAACTCTTGGAAGGGAGGGTGGGGGGATACTTAAAATTAAGACACTTCGTTCACAAGGGGAAGGGAGAGAGGTAATCAGCCGTCACCTATTTTGATTGAACCTGTAAAGCAATGTTTCCCAAAGTGTGGTACGCGTACCTAGCAGGGGTACGCGTTGTTATGCGAAATATCTTGCAACAAACGAAAATTTCAAAAAAATTGTATTTAAAAACAAAGCTGACCATGAAAATTTACGATTATGTATTTTTGCAGAGTTAGCAGTTAATATTAGTGGTATATACTAGTATTATAATTAGTGGTATCAGCAGCCAGTTGTGATTTTTAACTTTTATGCAATTTTATTATAGTAAAAAATGCATTAATTTTTTTTTTATTAGTGGTACACAGCGTCACGAAAAATTTAGAAAGGGTACACAAAAGTTTGGGAAACACTGCTGTAAAGCTAAACGCAGAAAAGTCGTATAACTTCCGACTGATTTTTATGCCCAAGCTTAAAAATAAAGGCCCCATCCAATATTATTATACTAGTATTATTCTCAATATAACACGATCATTCTAACTTTCAACGAAACAACAAATGAATTCGGAAGACTTGCTATGATGCTACCCAAAAAATAACAAACCGTGCTTTCTTACACAAATGTAGCCAAATACGGGTTAATACTTAAGACATGGGCTGAGCTTATATTTTTTATATGCTGTGGTATTAATTTTGTTTATAATTTTTTTAAAACTCACGACCTGTTAGAATTTATAAATGACTGAAAACTCTTATCAATGGTAAAATGACGCATAAATTTAAACGCAAATCACAATAGTAAGACGTCCTAGAATATTTACGCTTGTTCACCATCGCTTCAATAGCATAACATTAGCGGAAGGATACACCGGAAGTTATCTAAATTTCTTCCGGTTTTGTTATTGTTTACATTTAGTCAACCAGTGTTTAGGCTCAGAAATGTTATTCAAACACATAGTTTCGAAATAAAATTTGAAGCATAACGTTTAACGTGTGTTTTGTTTCATGAATATGTAATAGAGTGTGACGTGTGAATGTGGGGGTAACATCAAGTGTGACGCTTAGTAACAATAGGAAGGAAGAGGTGAAAAATATTTATAAAATGTGTGAAATTTGTGAGCGGCCCCTTAATGCTGAGAATAGAGGTGCGTTTGTTTATTCGACATTTCCTTCTTTTGTTGACGTAGCGAAACGATGTTAGGATGAAGTTTCGAATTTCAAACTGTTCTTCAGAGTGGGTCAAAAAATGCATTAAAAATCTTAGTAAATATGATGTAAATACCACGTCAAAAAAATGAAGTAGGAACGTGCAACCCCATTTTCACTTTGTGAGTTATTATCTAACATATTTGAGTAACGTTAAAACAACAACAAAAGTGGTTAACTTCTGTTTTCCTCTTAAAGCGTTTCACGGGCATTCAAGATTTAAATATTAAAGAACTTAATTTAATTAATTATTTAATTTATTAATTATTAATTAATGAAAAAATTTTTTAATTATAAATTTTTAAATTATTAATTAAGTTATTAAAGAATTTAGTTTAGGATATTCAAACCATATATTAAGTATAAGAAACTGAAGCATTTTTCTTTCAAAAGTTTAGAAAACTTAATGAAGGGCAGTTTTTTATTTTTTTTTTATTATTATTTTTTTAAGTACGATGTTCGAACGGAAGATATTAACCGAATTACCATTATTATTCACATTACAATAGACAATCTTTTGAGCCGTGATGGCTTAGGGCAGTGTTTCCCAAACTTTTGTGTACCCTTTCTAAATGTTTCGTAACGCTGTGTACCATTAATAAAAAATGAATGTATTTTTTACTATAAAAATTGCACAAATGTTAAAAATCAAAGCTGGTTGTTGACACCACTCATTATTAACTTTTAACTCTGCAAAAAATAGCCAATTGAAAAATACGTAATCGTAAATTTTCATGACTATCTTTGTTTTAAAATAAAAGTTTTTGAAATTTTCGTTTGTTGCAAGTTATTTCGCATTAGAACGCGTACCCCTGCTAAACTGCTCCCCCCTGGGGGTACGCGTACCACACTTTGGGAAATACTGACTTAGGGGATAGAGCGTTCGCCTTTCAATGAGGAATCCCAACTTTGGCTGGTCGATACGAATTCCGCATCCGGCTTGCAACGAACTCAGTGCTGACGTAAAATAGGTAGACGGATCATGGTAGACGGATCATGGGTTGGAGTCACCTTGCCGTATGGCTAACCGTGGGAGGTTTTCGTGGTATTCCTCTCCGTGTAACGCAAATGCGGAGTAGTTCTATCAAAAAGTCCAAAATTTCTTCCTATGCTTGATCCAAGAGTTCCTTTGTCTTCTGGATTCGGTTCTAAATGACAATGCTACGGTGTTGAACATTAGTAGTAGTAAACGCGAAAAATTGGGTCGGCTGTTCAACGACGGTTATAAAATAAAATAAAATAAAATAGGCAATCTTTTCGGACTAATTATGAGAAAAAGTATTTTTTTTTTCGATCCGCTCCACTTTTCTTAAGTTTACATCGAAAATAAGGTTATGTTTATTTTTTTCTTGAGATTGTTTCGTTGATTTAAAATTTTACGATAATTTAAAATTTTTTTTTTTTTTTAATACTTTATGCATTGAAAATAAAGATATATTTTCCCCTCTTCTTCCTATGATCACGTAGACTAAAAAGGCGCGAAGAATTTTATTTTTTGTCAAACCGTGGGGTGTTCATTATTTTCAAAAATAATCTNCGAACCCACAACCACTTGTCCAGTACAGTAACTACTAGACCAGTGATCGGCTAAAATAAACAAATGAATCCATTTTTATTCTACTTGAGGAACAAAATAGGATGCTTTTATTTCATAGCAATAAATTAAAAGTAGTGTCTTTAACTTTAATGAGAAAAATTCGAAATCTAAATTTAGGAAGCTCTTTCGCTCAGTGCCTTACACTTGAAGTAAGGCTATAAATATGAAGCCGTAAAGAATTATCTGGGGACGTGACAAATAACTTAAAATATTTTAGAAGTCATTTAAATGTGGGGAATTTGGTGAATCTGAATAAAAATGATCGAAATCAAGGAATTTTATGACCCTAGATAATACAGCATTGGAACAACTTATAAAAATATTACATTCCATGGTCTTATTATTAGACCAAGATACGAGAACTGCTGGAATAGTTCAGTGCGTAGTGGAAAATGCTAATCTTTGTACTTACAAAGACCTTTTATTTAAGCAAAAAAACACACAATTTTTTTAAAAAAGGAACATAATACACAACTTAAAACAGCTAGAGTCGCTCCATAAGTTCACATATTACAGTCCCTGACCAAATTATTAGACTAATATAATTAAATATTCTATATTTATCTAATATATCATCTCATTTATCCTATCACCGAATTTCGTCTAATTCAACTGGTTTCAGTCACGTCAAACCAATAAAGCTGTATACCGATAATTAAGATTTGGCATAGAATCTTATAATAATTTAGCCAGGGAATGTAGCTTTCGTATTGACGTTTTTAGAATTAGCAATAAGGTGACTTATGAATAAGTGTTATGAAAATAGTATATGATTGGTACAAAAACGTTATAAGACAGGAGAGAGAGAGAAAGGTTATTCCACCTTACCTTTTGGCAGGTACCAATTTTGGCTCCTTGCCTTGTCGAAAAAAGAAGATCGGAGAATCCTCCTCACTTGTGGTAGAAAGATCCCTTGGTAAGCATCAGACCTTTATTCTACATTTTGTTTATCTCATCTTAGTCTGAAAAGTGTGTTTTTAGAAAAGAATTATTTAACTTATATTTGATGTGTCACTTCAGTTTTTCAAAGTATGAACTTATTATTTCATTCTGTATTTAAAAAAAAATTGATTACTCACTTATCTTGTGATAAAAATAAAGTGCGATGATCAAAGCTAAAAATGTGTCATGTTAACCTATTTTTATTAAGAGAGGAGTTTGTTACCTTAAATGATAATTCAACTTCTATTTTAAGTCGGATTAACGCTTGATTTGTTTAAGTATTTACAGCTGGTTATGCATTTGCAACTGTGACTTTGACTGTTTAGGTAAAAGAATAAAAGCAGGATTATCTACGCAGAAGATTAATTATGTTTTAGGGTTAAAAAGTGTCCCATTACCATTTTTACCTTCCTAATTTTTGGAAGGAAGTAAGAATTTCGTAACTTTATGATAATTTAGTTTTTCGTGTAAGTAGAACTTCGGATTTAGTTTTCGAAGTTTCTGATTGTTATTTTGTTTTCTATACTAATTTTGACTGTAAACTTGAAAATGAAGGTGCAATTTTCTAAAGAAAAGAATGTTTCGAAGCTTTAAAATGGGTTAAAGTTATTAGGTTTTTTTTTTAAAGACAAATATTAATTACAACACTATACAAATTTTACAGTGGAAATTTATGAAAGGATGCTTTTAAGTTATCATTTTAAGTATAGAAATATTATTACAAATATTTTTGGTAATAAGTGCTAACAAAATTTTTTTTATCATCCTAAAAATTTGCTTTATTTTTTTTTCTAGTTGCAAATTTTGCAGAGACAGAAGCGGTATATTTAAAATTCGATTTCTCAGAAACTATTTCACCGATTTCGCTCAAGTTTTGTATTTTGCTATGTAAAATTATGTAAAAATTTATGTACCTTAACTGTTCAAAATTTTTTTGACTATTACTGAGAAAATAATTTAAAAAAATTGTAAATATGTTCTAAAATTTGTTTATTTATTTATTTTTTTGCATGGAATTATCTTTCCATAAACGAATTCTAAAATTGTGTGCAAAAAATTTGATCTCGAGATATGGCGAAATATGCGAAGAATAAAATTAACGTTAAGGTGTCTAAAATTTGGACCGCTTTCCTGACCTAACTACGGGGAATATATTTCCCAGATTGCGGCTATCCCCTGTACTTTGGGGGTCGGAAGACCGAATCTGTCGAAAAAGGGGTATGTTTATTTAGACGAAGTACGTTTTATTGATTGATTTCGTAACTTAAAATATCGTCTGCACCAATTAAGTAGCATATTTGAGGTCAATCACTCGAATCATTAAGAATGAGTCCTAAAACGTGAAAATCCGATCATTAGATCAAAAGTTATAAAGGTTGGTCCGTTTATTTATTTTATTATTATTATTTTTTTATTTATGTGTTTATTTTTTTGCCCCCTGTACTACATATAACTCTCCATTTGGCTGTTTTAAGTTTAATGTTCGATAGTTTGGAGTTTCAGCAGCTTCTGAAACTTTTCAGAAACGCAGTCTAAAATTACATTAAAATGTAGAAATTAATTTTGATGATTTAAAAGGCGCCACTTTGCTCGATGATTGAAAATAGAACGGAATAGTTTCCGAGAAATCGAATTTTTAAAATACGACATTTTTGTATTTGATTTCTCAGGAACTATTTGACCGATTTTGTCTCAAATTTTGTATTTTGCTATGCAAAATTAAGTTCTTTAAAATGATGTTAAAAATGGTATACCTTACAATTCAAAAATTTTCGACTAATATTGAATAAAATAATAAAAAATAATAAATATTTATTACAAGTTATTTCTTGTATAGTTTGTCTTCGGATAAATGAATGTCTGTCAAATTTTTTCAATTCATTTAAAAATTTCTCGAGATATGGCGAAATACGCAAAATGTAAAATTACCAGTAAGGAGTCCAAACTTAGGATCTCTCGCACCGGCTACTCCCTATGTTTTGGTTTTCAGAAATCCGAATTTCTCGATATGAAGGTATGTTTAATTAGAGAAGGAACGTCTTAGTGTCCAATTTCGCAACTTAGATCGTCTGCACTAATTAATTAGCGTATTTAAATTCAACCCCTTGAACCATTCAGATTGAGTCCTAGGAATTGAAAATCCGACCATCAGATCAAAAGTTATTTAAAGTGGTCTGTTTTTTTGTGTGTGCATTTTCGCTTGCCGAGATTAAGGATAACCCGAGGGCAACAAAACTGAAAAAGTTGTAGGAAACGAATTGCTCCTGACTCGAACTACTGAAAACTGACATTTGAATCCAGATCCATGCACTTTCAAAATCTCTTTAATATCATTAGGAAGTATGAAAAAGTACCATGTCAATGGAAAGAAGCAATCGTTAGTTAACATACCAGAAAAGGGTGACGTCGCAAGATGTGAAAGTTGGAGAAATCTCCTCTATATACCCGGAAAGATATTTTGCCAAGTTCTTTCAAAGAGGTTAAAATCCGAAATTGAAGTACATTTACGAGTTGAACAAGCTGGTTTCCGTTCCCGAAACAGCACACTACATAGCAAAACTTTGTTCTTTGGAGTACAATAGAACAAAGCTTGGTGTGGAATTTCATCTTAATAACTAAGTTTCATGGATTTCAGTAGGGTTTTTGATTCAATCGATTGGGACAAGTTAATATTATCGAAAACCTTTATAATTAACGTAAGGCAAGGATTGAGCTATATTGACTACTTTCTGATTTTCAGACAGACAGAAATTTATATATATATTTTTTAATAACGCTGGCACTGAACTTTCGTTCTTCGCCTTAGAAGATGCCGGAAGTGTTGCTCATTTATCGTTACCCAGTGGGCACCTGTGAACCAAAGTCACGGAGGCGAGCAACATTACCCACGCCACACTGNTTAACAAAGGTGTATAACACAAACTGACTTCTCACAACTGTAAAATTTCATCAACACAATAAATACCAATGATAAGTGTAAGCGTGCACAAACACGTTAGTATACAAAACTACGGTTTGTATTTAGTATTTGTGTTTCAAAGTAAGCAGCTAAGCCAGCACCATCAATACAGTTTCCCGTGGCAAAATTTGCAAGTACAAGAAATTCGCACTTTTTTAAAAAAAATTTCTTGTTAACAATGCAGAAATGTATCTTGAAAAAAATTAACAGATGAAAGTATATGTATTAAAAAATAAAATGTAATAACAGAATGCATTAAAAAAAGTTTTTTTTTGGGGGGGGGGGGGGGGTNTTGGGGGGGGGGGTAGTTTGCTAGAGGGTTGCACCCCCTTTCATATTATTCTGCCGGCGCCCTTGTCAGTAAGGTTTTTGATTCAATCGATTGGGACAAGTTAATATTATCAAAAACCTTTATAATTAACGTATGGCAAGGATTGAGTTATAATGAGTACTTACTGATCTTCAGACAGACAGAAATACGTACTGTTTAGATTTCTATCCATGATTGTCGTTGACTAGATTATGAAAAACGGAACTTTAGCACCACCATAAATGATCTTGATTACGTAAATGACCTCATTTCTTGAAAAGAAAACCAAAAAAAAAAAAAATTATAAATATGCAAATCAAATTAACAAAAACAAAAATCGCGAGAATAAATGCAAAATCTAATAAATTCTAAATAAGTGGATACCTTTGAGCCAGCGATGATATAAACCTGTTTTAAGTTTGTGATACCTTTGAGCCAGTTATGATCAAAACTGTAACGAAGCTGTTCTGTGCTGTTTCAGAAAATTTTGGAGAGCTTCGAATGTAAAAATCAACATAAATGTTTTTAAAGCTGTTGTTTGCTTCATACTTTTGTAAGATGCTGATTGTTGGAACTTACTCAAAACCAAAATAAAAAGCCTTACTTAGGCACCGGACGGAAAAATGAAAAGAGGAAGGTCGGGTCTAAATTGGCAAAGATACATGCACTAAGATCTGCGCGAACCTAAACCAGATGGGTGGAGGCTAGAGAACTGGCTCAAGACAGAAGTGTTTGAAAAAAAGGAAGGGGAAGAAAAAGAAGAAAGATTTGAAGCCGTATGTCCCAGCTGGTGCGAAAAAGATAGGAGGATATGAAATAAATTAATGAAAATAAATTAACAATTATTAAAAATGTTTTTTTCGTGTTACACCCGTGGAGAAACGTTTTTCATAATTGGTGCTAACATTTTTCGATTAGCTCTTCCCAAAATATAGTGAGATACGCAAAAATTGTGATTATCATGCTCCGGACGGCATGTAAATATTTTCGAGTGGTAGTCATCTAATGTAAAATTCTTGGTTTAGTAAATTCGATTTATAGGGTTTTTACTCACCGCTGCTTCTAAATAATTCAAAGGCTCCACTTTACTTTGTTACAGTTACCTTTTAAAAAGTTTGCAAAATAAACCGGAAATCTGCATATTTTAGTTTGTAGCATTCTACCGTCTTTTTAAAACATTTTGTCGAATCCGGAAGAGGTAGGCAGGTACTTTATTTTACGTCGGTCCCGCAGTGGACTACTCGTTAAGACACGGTTCCCAGCAGATCACCGAAGTCAAGCATCACTGGCTACGATCAGTGTGTGGGTGGGTGACCACTTGTATCAGTCTGCGCAGGGACCAAGGGTGTGCGGTATTGGTCCTCGTTAAACTGTGCTACCGTAAAGTGCTCGACTTCGCGCGCAGGTCGTCGGGCTACCGAAGTTGGGGTGCCATCAAAATTGTGATGGCATGTCTTCGGATCATCCTCCAGGATGTTTCCCATACCGTCGCCAATAGCCCATTGTGCAGCTCTAGTGCGACGTAAATTAACAACAACAACAATATTTTACGTCGCACTAGAGGTGCACAATGGGTTATGGGCGACGGTCTGGGAAACATCCCTGAGGATGATTCGAAGACATACCGTCGCAATTTTGATCCTCTACAGAGGGGATGGCTTCCCTTCTATGGTAGCCAGATGATGCGCGCGATGCCGAGCACTTTACGGTGGAACAGTTTAACGAGGACCGATGCCGCACCCCTCTCGGTCCCTACGATGGCTGATCAAAGTGGTCACCCACCCGCTAACTGACCTCAGTCGTTGATGCTTGTGTTCTACTGGGAACCGTGTCTTTAAGATCAGTACACTGCGGGACTGTCGAATCCGGAGCAATTGGCATCTTTGTGAAGGGGTCCTAAACTATCGTATTTAGCCGATTGTGGCTACTCCCCATATTTTGATAATCAAAAATTCATATCTGTCGCATTCAGAGAGAGTGCACGTTTGTATCTGATTCTGTAACTAAATTAATAATAGCTTAGCAATAATAATTAATTAACGTAATTGAAATAATCCCTTTGAATCATTAGATTTTTTTAGCGCTCTTTGTAAATCTGCCAGAATTGCCTAAAGCAACAGGAAATATTAAATGTCATGATCGAAATGAATGATCGTTTTACGATTTATTGGAGTCGTCACAATAGGTTTTACGATTTCTGAACGTTCTGTAATGATCTCAGTTAATAGCCACGCATTGTGCTTCATATACACAAATGTGTGTATGTAGATGTAGTCCGGTCGTTATAGCAAGTCTTTGTAGTTCATTCACTATTCATACGAGCTGTAGTATTTGTTAGGAAATGTGTTGCCTTATTTTAGCGAAAAAGAATTTTTCTCTTCTGTCTACCTCCGGAAGAACTCTGCACCTCTGAGGTTTCTACAAATAATTTTTTTCCTTGATATTAAACTGTAACTTAACTTTTTATTATTGTTATGGGAACATGGAGGACTTTGAGACTCGATGGATTTAACGTGGATCAGTGACCATTTACTGCACGAGGAATCTTCGGCCGGCGGATATCGAACCCACGCATTCTTGGACATGGGCCCAGTGCCCTACCAACCAGGCTTTCTCGGCCAAATTTTGTCTTATGATACAAAATAAATTTGTAAAAAACCTCTGATCATTTTGAACTTTTTTTTTTGACTAAAAGTACTTAGAAAATTCCTTGAAACTTTTAAAATTTATAAGACATTCAAATCGAATTTTTTTTTATTAGTTGCCAAATACGATTCACTACAAAATTGGAAGAAACTTATTAAAAAAATTTTCAGTGCATGCGCGGTATAAAAGAACTAGTTTAAATGCTCATAACTGGCGCAGTTTTTAACGAATTTATTTAAAATTTTATGTCGACAATTTTGTAGTTAAATCTTACATTGTTCTAAACATTTTGTTTCATTCCCTTGAATGTCTATAAAGTTATAACGAAAAAACGTAAGGCGAAAAAATTAATTTTTTATAAAAATGTCCATATTTCCATAAATATTAGCTCTAGGTTTACAAAACTTTATGCAATTATTAACAATAAGAACTAAAATAATCGGTACAAGTTTTTTTGCTTGATTTTCTGGCATAGGGTGTTCAAAAATACTTTGTTTCTTTCGTAATTTATTGTAGGTTTTCCAAACCTCTGAAAGCTTTAAATTTTATTGCTAAGTATGAAACATCGCATGAACTAAACATCTCTAAAGTTACAAAATAATCCTTTAAGTATTTCTTGACCAATTTAAAAAAATGTCAGAAACTGATAGTGTCTCTTCCATTATTGTAGGGTAATGTAGCATTCTTGGCAGTTATAACTAAAGTTTTGAACGTGTTTTTTAAAATCTCGATGATTTTAATACAATATTATTTCAATGTAGAAAATTTTCTTCACATTTTAAAACCGATTTGTAAATTGCGTGAATTCATCGCAGTATTAATTTGTTCAGATCGTCAGTATTATGAGTCCCTAAAGAACCACACCATCTTATGTGAAGTGCTCCATTCAATTATTTTGTGATCTCTCCTTTTTGGAGTTGAGAATAAATTCTGGAAGGTTATTAAGAATTTGGATTTTGGTAACGTTATGTGTATTACTGTACTTCTTGCGGATAACTGACAGGGCATCTGCCCACCTGGAAAGTCATGAGAAATCATGGAAAGTCATGAATTTCGGTATTGAACAAAATTTGTCATGAAATGTCATGACTATTTTCCAATAAACTATTTTTGTGAAAAAAGAATCATGTAAAGTCATGCTTTTAGATCGCTGAAAAGTGTAATTTTGAAAATGGAATTTATCTCCCCTCCCAATTTCATGGTGTTCCGAATATCTGAATTTGTAATAAAATCCCCATTCACAGTCATATTTTATTAAAGTATAAAATGTTTTATCTTGTTCTTTAAAAATTATGGTGTTCTTTCAAAAAATGAAGGAAAAGACATAATTTTTAGAAATAATTATCTTTTAAACTTCTATGATTTCAGAATTTTTGCCATTTTTTTATTTTTTTTTTATATTTTATTAATTTCAAATTCTAGCTGAAGCAAGCCAGTCATTGGCGATTTTTTTTTTAAATTCTGAAATGAGAACGGAAAAATCTGGAGTATTTCTTTCCTTTTTGATTAACAAGAAAAGTATCTTTAGAATATCATTCTGCAGAAAAAAAGAAAAGAAAAAAAATTATTTGCTTCTGTATTTTTTTTCCGGCTATTTTATTCCTTCAACTCTCTCTTTATTCTGTTTTTTAGATTTAAAATCTATTGATATGAAGATACAGAGTATAACTGTGTTGGTTACACCTATCATTTCAATTAATGTCATTATAATGCTTTTTTAAATGCAATGTTGTGTTTTGTCAGAGAAAATAGTAACTTCAATAAGTCATGTAAAATTCTTGGAATTAGTCATGGAAAGTCATAGAAATCTAAAATGTTGCGGATACCCTGTAGCTAGTTTTGGAAATCGATTCATCTGTATACTATATTACAAAAATGATCTTTTGTCTGTGTTATTTCACATTTTATTTATGTATGGGCATAAAGTTAAACTTTCTTTCATAAAAGGTGAAGAATGCACAAATGGAAGGGTTAATCTAATCAACAGCAGCCCATCAGCAGGAAGCAAACGAATACCGGTTAATTCTGAAGAGAAGTCTTGCCTGAGTCCAGACCTACTGCATACTCACTTGGAGGATGACAACAGCACTACTGTATCCACTGTTAATCCCCTCTATGAAATGCTAACAGAAAAAGGTACAAATAATGTTACCATGTAAGTGGTGTCACGCATGGAAGGGGAGTGGCAGGGTTGGCATGATAAGAAAACAAATCATTATTTTAAACTAATTGTGATTTTTTTAAAATATTATTTTAAACAGCACTGATTTTTAAAAAAAATAAATTAATTTACGTCTAAATTAATAATGGTCCTCGTTAAACTGTTCTACCTTGAAGTCTTCGACTTCACACGCAGGTTGTCTGGTATCGAAGTAGGAGGAGCCATCAGAAAAAAATTGTGAAATTTTTGTTACAAGGGGCTAAGAACAGTGTGACAATGCAGGTGTTTGTTAAACTAAAATCATTAAAAATTACCGATATATTTTTAAATTTAATTTGTTTTTGAATTTTTCCATCAATATAAGTATAAATCAAATCATCATCATTATTATTCTCACAAATATTATCAAAACAGATAATTCGAAAAAAAGAAAATACAAGTTTCTTGGAAAGTCATTTATTGTTTTTTTAACATTCTTGTTGTAAGTTAAAAAATAAAGATTAGAGAGTATGCTAATTTTAAAATGTAATAAATTGACTTTTAAACTATAGGCATTATCATTTGTATGTAAGTAAAATGGTTTTTAGTCATAAATTAATAATACTGTTGAAGATTTTTATGATGCAAATCTTAATACGTAAAGCTTTGACTTATATAGAATTTTGTGTTATATGGATCACATATAATATTTATTTGCTGAAAATGTAAACATGTATCTGAAACAGATCTATATGAATGCTTTAAAAAAATTTTAAATAAGAAATACTTTATAACACAAAAATATGCCCTTAAATATTTATTATTTACAGAAAAAATTTAAAGTTTTAAGAGCATTAGAACAAGTCAACAAATTGATTAATTTTTGTTTGTTTTTGAGCTTGTAAAGTTAATATGGTTTAAGAAGAATTGTGATTTATAGAATTGCGTTCTACTGTATTAAAGATATCTATGTATGATACTTTTCTCGTATGTGTGCAAATATGTACTATCTATGAAAAAAGTATTATATATTTTGCTTTTATAATTTTTAAATATATGCAGAAATAGAATAGCAGAATAAAGTTAACATTTTTAATCATCTGGGCAGGCCTTACAATGAGCAGTAAATAAAATTTGTATCTTTTAGGAGGAATGGAGCGAAAGAGTTATATGTCTCACCATTCCATTTCTGATTTGGAAGTGGGTTCAGTTGTAGAAGTAATGATCAACAACAGCCCATGCTACGGTGTCATTCGATGGATCGGGGAGATTCCGGAAGCGAGGGGAAAACTCGTAGCTGGAATTGAAATGGTAAGTGCAATTAACTAATATTTTTTTTTTAAATCGTGGATTTTATCATACATAAATATTATTTAAATACCTTTATTTAGTTTGTATCAGTGTGGTTGCTATGTATAGTTATTTCTTTCTAACATACTTTATATATACATGTATACATATACATACAGACACATACTGATTCTGCTTGAAGTAGTTCTCAAAATGAAATATACCTAGATGGCAGCACAAAGTCACGTGATTAGTAAATGTTTATTTTTATGTAGTTTAGTTCTCTATGTTTTTGTCTCTGTTAATAAAACCGGCATGGTAATTTCCAAGTGATTATTTCCTTGAGAAGGAATCCTTTTACACATACATATGTATATATAAGAAAAAAATACAACAAAAAAATAATAAAAAAACATAAAAAGGAGAAACGTTTTTTAAAAAAAGAATAAGGAAAACTCCAAAAAATAACACACTTATTTTAAAAATTCTTTTGTAATAATATAGTATTAATATAGCTATATTAATACAATATTAGAAAGCACTCTAATTTGCTTATATAATAATCGTGTGAGTTGACAATGAAATTATATCTTTTTGTTTTCTTGTTTTTTTAATAATTTTTTTAAAAATTTTGAATGGATTTTCTAAAATAAATTAGTTACTTTCGGTAATTTTTCTTTTTGAATTTTTTTTTCTTTTCTATTTCTTACCATTGTTATCTTTGTATTTATATCTTATTATATGGGTTTTATGTACTTGCAGCTTATGCACAGTTAATAAAACTTATTAATTTTCTTAAATTCTTTTTTGGCTCTTTATAGTGTTTTAAAGCATTAACAGAATGAGTTCATAGTGTAACTGGTGGATGTTTAACATAGATACAGGAACATGGATAGTAAAAGAGTATTTTATATAGGTAAAGGACGGAGGCCCAAGAATGAGAAGTTTACATTCTAGTTGCTAGATGGAAAAGAAGTAATTTGACCTTGAAAAGAGCGTTTTTATATCTTTCTCGACATTATATTTAAGCATTATATATCTATCTATATATTTATACAGGCTTGAACTTAATCATGTCTACCTTTTCCTGTGTAAAGGTTTAATTACACTGTTAACATTCTACTACTACCCTTTGGTTCCCTCTTGGGGTCTCCCCAAAAAGCAAATTGAAAAGTATTGTTTCTTAATTTGTCACTTGTTAGGTGAAAAGGAAAAAAAAATATTTGTTTTCCACTAGGATGTAGAACATTCAATTCAATAAAATTGTTATAAAAAAAAAACGCAAAGAAAATTTCAATTGTAAATAATAGCGAAATAAATCCAATTATAAAGCAAAATAAATCTAATTATAAACAATATTATTTTTTAAAAAATGAAAAATTTTTGATACGGTGTTATAATATAAATCTAAATAAATTGATTTTCAGGAAGAAGAGAGCTCGAGTTGCACTGATGGTACATTTAATGGCAAAAGATATTTCACATGTCCACCCAGAAAAGCATTTTTTGTTCGCCTAACTCATTGCAAAAAAGATAGTCGATTCCTTGAATCAGAAAAAAGAAGAAGTGCAGGTGAATTTATTCTTCCTCATCTAAGATCAAGGGAACAAATGGATTTATGTCCATTTCTCACAAAAATTGCCAGCTTTTGAAGATTCAAAAGTTTTGATGAAAATTAATAAGTTAAGTATTGTCTACAATAATGTAGACAATAGGTTCTCCCATGAGCCGTGATGGCTCAGGGATAGAGTGTATGTGCCTTCCAATGAGGTGAACCGGGTTCAAATCCCACCGATGACTGGTTGATACGAATTCCGCATCCGGCTTGCATCAACCACAATGCTGACATAAAATATCCTCAGTGTTAAATGGATCACGTGTTTGAGTCCCCTTTCTATCCGTCTAACCGTGGGAGGTTTTCCTCCATAATGCAAATGCTGGAAAGTTCCATCAAAAATTCCTCCATGAAAGCAAATTTCTTCCAATACTTGCTCTAGGAGTTTCCTTGTCTTCTGGATTGGGTTCAAAATTGCAAGGCTACAGTGTTGAGCATTAGTAGTCGTTAACCCAAAAAATTGGGTCGACTGTTCAGCAACGGTTTAAAAATAAAATAGGTTCTTCCTGATAATTATTCTCCGTACAGTGCCGTTGAAAACCAGATTTTGCCTGCCCTGAAATTCGTTTTTGTGGACATAAACCGTTCTTCCCCTTGATCTTCAATTGTTATCATTTACCTGTTGTTCGGTAATGCCTTTTATAACTCAATTTTAACCAAAGCTTTGAACTTTTAAACATTTTATTTTAATGGAGATGTTTTTTTTTAGTAATAACCTTATTTGTAGATGAATTTAAATCAATAATGGTTTATAAAGATTTTGTTTAACTGTCTGAAATATTGAAAGGGACTTTAGGAGATTACTAATTTTATTGAGGGAGACATATTCCCACAGTTCCTTCTGCCATAATCCTATCTAATTTTATTTTCATAAGATTTTAGTAAAAGTGAATGTTAAGTGAAACAAGTTAAGAACTCAAACTGAATGTTCATTTCAGTAATTTATTTGTGCTTTATTCTGGTTGTTTTTTTCTTCCTCCTACATAGCACAAAGTATATCCTATCTTCCTTTTTAAAATTAATCAATGCTTTTGAGCAAAATAAATTAATTAAACTAAATTAATTTTTAAAAAATTTACATTTTATGCTTTTACTTTTTAGGAAAGTTTCGACTCCATGCTTTTTTCGATTTGCGCATGCATTCTTTATGTTTGCTGTTTCTTGACAAAATTTACTGAACTCAACCAAAAACAAATTATCTGAACATTTTTAGAAAATTGTCTGATCAAACTTTGTTCACACAACATTTGCTGAAATCGGTGTTTCATCGAAAGTGTTGCTTACACTGATAAAAATTAGGTGATCTTTTAAATCACACTATCTTCAGGGAGCTAGAATTAAACTATGCCTTTTTCTATGAATCTAAATCTGAATTAATATTTTTTTTTAAATGTTTTTTTTTGTAAAAATATTATAGCTGTTGGAGTACATAATGTTCTTTTGAAAGGCAATATTAAATTTGATATTAAATGAGATGAACGGGGAATTACAAATAAATTTCGAAAATGATGCTGCTATTTAATTGAAGATATATGTATTTTTTTCTGGAATTTAACTATGAAAAGATTCATTTATTCTGAAGATGCTTAATAATATTATCTGTTCATTAAGACAAGACACAGTAAGTGTCATCCTATTCTATTTAAAAGAACTTAAATTTTTGAAAACAATTCTGAAAAATGTATAAATTCTGAAATACTTTTTCAAAATCTGTATTATGTTTTCTTTTTTGAAACATTATTTTGTAATAAATTAAGAATTGTATTCAAACCACATTTTTAGATAATAAAATGTCTTATATTATCAGTTTGTAAGCTTTGCTAAATAAGAAAACTAATTATATATATATATTTTAATTAAAAACAATGAAAATCTATGCTAAATAAGAAAGCTAATTTTAACATTTTTTTGAGTAAAAACTGTGAATGTCCATTACCTAAGGAAAACAATTTAGGAGAGCAGAGTTATGATTTTAATTTTTCCAACTTATGAAATTTTTATAAAAATGCTCACAAAATGCTTATTTTATAATTTCTTATTTTTATGAAAATTATGTTATTTTATTTTATAGTGTTTGGCAGTATAGACTGTCCTTCAGTTACTGGTGATGTGCCTCCCTTATCCAGTCCTGAGGACATGAAGTTATTGTATGGTAAAAACCGTGGGATCCAAGGTCACCACAACTCTTGTTACCTGGATGCCACATTGTTTGCAATGTTCTCCTGTACTGGGGTCTTTGATTCCATACTTCACAGGCCCAAGAATATTGACGACATTGCGGAGTATGATGAAGTACAAAGAATTCTAAAGGAAGAAATTGTGAATCCACTCCGTGCGTAAGTTTTTTATTATAAATAAACTACTCTTTACTAGTTCCAGGGTATCTGTGCACCTGGAAAGTCATGAATTTCGGTATTGAACAAAATTTGTCATGAAATGTCATGATTTTTACTATTTTGGTTAAAAGAAATTATGGAAAGTCCTGGATTTAGGTTGCCAAAAAATCTAATTTTTAAAATGTTCCCAATATTTGAATTTGTAACAAAATTCCCCACTCACAGTCATATTTTATTAAAATATAAAATGTTTTATCATGTTCTTTAAAAATTATGGTGTTCTCTCAAAAAATGAACGAAAAAACATTTCTAAAGCAAATTATCTTTTAAACTTCTGTGATTTCAGAACTTTTGTATTTATTATTATTTTTTTATCAATAAAAAAAAGAAGAAAAAATTATTTGCTTTTGTATTTTTTTCAGCTATTTTATTGCTTCAACTCTTTCTTTCCTCTGTTTTTTAAATTTAAAATCAATAAGTATGAAGATGCAGATTATAAAATTTTTGGTTACCTATCCCTTCAATTAATGCTATTATAATGCTTTTTTAAAGGTTTTGTGTTTTTTTCAGAGAAAATAGTAACTTTGTTAAGTCATGACAAATTTTTGGAATTAGTCATGAATTTGAAAATCTAAAATGTAGCAGATACCGTGTAGTTCATATTTTAATTTTTATCAATATGAAAAAAAAATATAAAAGGTTTTCAAGCCAAATCTGATATTATCGTCAAAAGGTAGCTTCTGCACCAATAACCGAAAATTTCATATTTACTGTGTAATCTTTGACTACGCTAGTTAGTTTTCTTTAGGTTGTTGAAATATGCTGTTTTTTTTTACTCTGCTGCACAATGATTCAAATTTGGGATTTGTCTATTACTGAAGAGAGTGCAGTGGTGCATTTTCAAGAATATGGAATCATTTCTTCTGGCAAAAATAGCTTCTGTGATTTTTTCTAACACAATTATAAAAAAATAGACGTTTTTACTTTGTTTTAATTCTTTTTACAACGGTTTGTTATTACGTATTTTTACACTTACGTTTTTTTTTGTCATTATTATTATTTGATAAATTTAATGTGATTAGAATGTTTATTTTGGAAATTGCTTTTCATTATGATGGCACCAAAGGATTTGCACATTTTTGCAAGCATTGATAGATCAACGGGATAATCCCAAAGTGCCGTTTTTTTTCCTTCAAAAATGTATATTCAAAACTTTTTTGAATAAAGAATAAGTTGTCTCAAAGTTCAAACAAGAGATAATTCTAGTAGAAACCACAGGTTTTTTTAATTAATTATAATTTTTTTTATTTATTTCTAAAATTTATGTATGAAGTAGCACAAAGGCTTTAATTTTTTTTTCTGGTTATAGAATCTTAAATAATTGACCTTCTTTTGAAGGAATCCTAGCATTATAAAAAAAGTTCAATAGCAACTGTGATTATACTAATAAAAAAAAAGGACTACTAATTAATTTGAAAATGTTTTATAAGAATAAAATATTTAATTTTTTCGAATTTGTTCTTGTGTATGCATATGCTGAAAATGAACAAAATAAGCTGCTTTATGGTTTCCAAAAGAACAGTGTAAAAAAATTTGAGAGTAGTTACCAGAGAAACATAATTCTTTATTCTTGAGTTAGGTTATTTTATTTTGAATTGAAAAGCTCGATGAGAAATGTTTCTTAAATTTTTAATAAATGCATATTTTTTCATAATTTATTCAATATATTTTACTGAAAATTTTTATTTTAATTTTGCTACTTCTTTTTGTTTGCAATTTACATAAATAACAGAGATGTCAACTGCTCCGGAATGCCAAAATAATTTAAAAATCGGTAAGTGACTACAAACTAAAATTTGCAAATATTTGACCAATTTTGCTTACTTTTTAAAAGGTTTAATATGATTTAACTGTAACAAAGTGGCGAATTATATACCCTTCGAATTATTTTGAAATAGTGGTGGATTAAAACCTAATAAATTGAATTTATTAAACAAAGAATCACAATTAATAAACTACCACTTGAAAATATTTATTCACTGTCCGGAGAAAGTTGGCATCTCTGAAATAAGTTCATATAAACAACCAAAATATCAAATAAATTATGAATTATTGATTGGGTATAAATTTAATTATTATTGGTTATGAAAAGGGTTCCATGGATGGAACCCTTTGAAAATCTTTTGGGAACTGCTGAAATAGCATATCAAATTAATGGCCTCTATGGATTTTACTAGCAAGTACTCACTTTTTTGTCAACAATTTTGATGGACCACTTAAATATGGCTGAATTTTCCAGATTCAGCACTTACTTTCTTCTTTCTAGATATTAATGGTTTTGCCATTAATCTTAGACCTGGGCATAAACTTGTTTCGTTAAATGATCTGAATGGGCAATTTATTCTTTTAGATTGGTGATTGGGCCAAATTATTGTTCGACAATGAAAAAAGTTTTATTATTTTCTATAACGCTTCATATTTTTAATAACAGTGAATTGTCAGCTATTTTTTTATTTATCTTGGCCGCATTTTATTGCACAGAGGGAACAAAATTCTAATCTTTTTTGAATTTTGGACATCTTTTAGAATACAATAATTATTTTAAAAATTAATGAACAAGTTATTAAATAATTGTTTTTGGTATGTAGTTTGTTTTTTAAGCAATATTAAGCTATCAAAAACTCTCAACACGTTTTTTAAAAGAAATTTTGATTTTAAGTATGACAAAATTAAAGTTATTTTTTCATCTTAAGCCTACTTGAAAACATGGTTTTAAAAAGTATTTCTTCTGTTATCCTAACATAGATGATGTTCATCATTATTTAGAATTTGTGTTTTATAAATTCTTAACTTTCCCCATCTTGAATATTAATTTATTTGTGTTTTCATTTTATGATGTTTTACATAAATAAAAATGTGTGTAGTAACCAACTGGAATTTGAATTTCAGGAATTTCTATGTTCGGGCTGATCGAGTGATGGAGCTGCGTAAGAGGCTCGAAAGGCTGAGCTCTGTTCGTGGTTTAACTTCGGAAGAGAAAGGTACATGTTTTTATTAGCTATGTCTAAAGCTAAAGTAACATGCTTTAAAGAAACATTGTGAACATACTTAAAATTTTCTACTACCACTATTGGCTTTAACTAAATTTAGTTTTAAACTTCCAACAACTCTCCCACAAAATTTCTTTGATATTTACCCTTCTAAAATTCTCTTTTTCCTTTTTTGTTTCCACTACTTTGCTAGGCAGAAAAACAAATAGGAGGAAAGTGTTAAGGCCCAACTCTTAGATTTTTGTGACCTTAGAAATTGATTAGGTATTTTTAAAAACATTTACATATTTTTGCTTATGATAGAAAACGACGTAATCTTATAAATCTTAGAAAATGACTTGGTAGTTTTTTTAAAACTTTTTTTTTATTTCCAATGGCAAAGGAAATTGACAAACTCTTATAAGATTAACAAAGAACAGGAATAAAAAAGAACACAATAAGAGAAAAAAGTCAATATGCCATCAGCAGATGTCGAGTGCTCCAGTATCGCTGGACCTCTGAGCCCACACGCAGGGCCGTGCATCCAGAAAAACAAGGTAGGCAATTAGAGCCGCGATGGCTCAGGGGATAGAACAATCGCCTTGCAATGAGATGAACCAGGCCTGAATCCCACCAATGACTGGTTGATATGAATGTGCATCCGGCTTGCACCAACCACAGCGCTAACGTGAAATATCCTCAGTGGTAGACAGATCATGGGTTAGACTCTTAGCCGACAGACTAACGGTGGGAGGTTCTTGCGGTCTTCCTCTCCCAGTAACGCGAATGCGGGTTAGTTTCATCAAAAATTCCTCCACGAAGGCATTTTTCACAAAAATTGCCATTTGTTGCTTTTGAAGGTCAATAAGTTTTGACAAATCAATAATGTAGACAATAGGTTGTTCCAAGAGCCGTGATGGCTCATAGGATAGAGTGTTCGCCCTCCAATGAGCTGAGCCGGGTTTGAATCCCTCTGATGACTGGTTGATACGAATTTCGCATTCTTGATCCAAGAGTTCCCTTGTCTTCTGGATTGGGTTTCAAAATTACAAAGCTACATTAGTAGTCGTAAACCCCAAAATTGGGTCGGTTGTTCAACGACAGTTATAATAAAAAATATAAAAAGTAGGCAATTAGGACCCGTGAAAATGCCAATTCGGTGAAGGTGGTTCATCAGTCAGTTGTGGCCAATCACGAGTTTGAATTCTGTAACAGCCTCTGTACAGGGTTTACCTTATGTATTTTGGTCTAAGCAAGCTATTTCCATAAATTCTTGAAGAAACATGAGAAGTGAGCAAGGCTTTCCAATTTTGTCTTANCGTGATGCATATATTTTAAAAGTGTTAAACGCAAAGTTCCATATCTATTACATTTTGTTTTTTACCTGCTTAATTATAATACACTTTTAGTACCATATTCGATCCATATCTGTATTATTTCCAAAATAGATTGTGAACACTTTATATTTAATTTGTACTTCACAAATTACTTTACATTCTCAAAGATACTTTGTCTGTGTTTAGATCCGGAAGAGTTTCTGAATTCGCTGTTGAATCAAATATTGAAAGCAGAGCCTTTCCTTAAATTAAGGTAAGAAATTAAAGTACAATTAAAAACTGTAAAAATAGTTCTTTGTTTAGAGGAATAAAGCTTAGTTCTTTTAGCAGAATTAGTTCTTACAAAATCCTTTTTTTTTTAAATTCTATATTTGTCTATTTTCTGCCTTTTTAAAGTGAAATATTTGATAAAAAAAATGTTTCATTTCCAACTTAGTAAACCAAAGTGAAAAAAGAAGGTACACAAACAAAACTAGCAGCAAGCAAAGTGCAAACAAATAAAACTGAACTATAAAAAAACAAAAGGACATCAGTTAAGTAATTAAACCATCGGTTCCCAGTAGGTGTTCTCTAGAACCCTAGAAAAATCACCGAGTTTCCAAAAGTTAGGACTATATTTTACCTATATATACACAAACAAAGCTAGTAGCAAGCGAAGTACACACAAACAAAACTGAACTGTAAAAAAGGACATCAGTTAAACTATTAAACCCTCGTTTCCCAGTAGGTGTTCTAAGGAACCCTAGAAAAATCACTAGGTTTCTGAAAGTTAGGACTATATTTTACCAATTATGATTTAATTTAATCTATAATTATAATTATATTTAAATCTATAATTATATTCTGACAATAACATGATATTTATTTAATAATAATTTGGTTGTTTCATTATGTTTTTTAGTCAAACATAGGTTAAGGAAAGAAAAGCAATACTTATATTGAAAAAAAAATAATGAAAAGGACATGCTTGTATAAAATTTCCATTTAGCTTTTCCAATCAAACTTTTCAATCTCAAATGAAAAAAAAAATATAACTAAACCCAAGGATAAAGAAATATGTTTCTCTGTTAACCTTAAGAAATATGTCATAGTTGAACAAAACTTAGGAACCTCTGATATGTGAAAGCCTCCCTATGAGCCTCCCTATGAAAGGATCCTGCTTTCAGGATTCAGAAGAGGGCAAGGTCACGGGGGAAGGCAAGCTAGGTTGTTGTGAGGCAATTGTAATTCATTCAAAAATTGATTAGAAATTGAACGATTAATTATTAATTTCAAAACACCAAAGTTAAAAGATACGCTTTACTTAGTTAATGGCTATTTCATACTATGCAGAACTGATAAATCAAGTTCTGCAATTGTTAGAATAACCTAATTGAGACCATTGTATGTGCGCAAAAAGGTTTTACTTCACACAATTTTAAATAAATAACTATATTATAAACAAATGTATTTTCTGAACATTATTTATTGTTTGTTTCCTTTCATTTATTTCATTTTTTTTGTCATAGTCATAATGAAAGGATTTTTTTAATTGGAGCACAAATCTATTTGTATTATATTATCTTTGAAACACTTCATGTCAAAGACATTTTGTAAGCCCTTAGAGCATTAAAAATATTAAAACAATTAATTTCCAGAAACAATTTTTCAAACTGTTGTCCATAGTTTCTCAAGTTTTATTGAACCGATTAATTTTTTTACATATTATATATACAGTCGTAAACTACAAAATAAATTCGAACCATAAGTTGATTTTATTATCTTTTTATTTATTTTTGCTAAATTGTGTTATAAAAATAAGTGTGGAAATCGGAATTGCTGCTCAGTTAATAACAAAGGTTTTGGTTAAAATGAAATATCAGAGGGTTGGTTACGAAAGAAAAAAATGTGTATTGTTTTGAGGCTCAACAATCAATGCCAATTTGCATCAAAAAATTATGCATCTTGTCATTGTGAACTCTTCAACTGTTCATTATTGTATTCAATCTTATTTAAAATTCAAATGTAGAATAAAAATCCTTAATAAATGCAACTATAGTTAACTTAATAAATGCATTTTTAACAGGATTATTTAGATACAATAAGCCTGCCTAACTCATGTTATTCAAAATGATCAAAAATAAAATACATAAAACTGAACTAAAAGCAATTTAAAATGGTTATCTTTAATACGCCTTTATTTATTTATTGATACAGAAAAAAGAAAGAAAGAAAAGGAAAATTTTGTTCTTTAGAAATTGTTCAATGTGCAAATTTAAAAAATCGAAACGACTGGTTAACTTTTGTATTGTTAATCAGACCTTTAACCTTTATGGTTAACGTTTCTCCATTGAAGTTAGGGATTAGGATGCAAAAATTGCTACATTTTATTCAGATGTTAGGGAGGTATTGAGCAAAATGGCCTGTTTAAGAACTTGTTAATATTAATAATGTAGGACATTTCTTTTGAAGTATTTCTTGAAATAGAATGAAAAGGTTTACTTCTAAAATGAGGGAAAATTTTCAGAACTAAGCATTGAATAAAGTAAGTTTCAGAATGCTATAAACTATTAAAATTTCATATTTATTAAAGAAAATAAGGATAAAATGCACTGAGTCTGCATTTTCGATGAAAAAGGTGGTGTTTTTAAATCTCCTACTACTAAATTTATTGGTGGGTATATTATAGGGAGGTACTGCAATTTCTGCTGTTAAATATTGCAACTGCAGTGAAATTTAATATTTTCAGTCTTTCTCTACCTAAATAATACGAGGGTTTTATTAAATGCAACTTCCTATGTATCTTTTATGCAAAAAAAGCATGGAAACTTCATTTTTACAAGTTTGAGAAAAAAGTGTTTTTTAAGTTTAATGAAGAAATGCTATGTTTTGTGCAGGTTTTTTGTAATTAACATTTATTAAAAAATTTGAGCCACCTGAGATTTCTTTAATTGAGAACTCTCTCCTATTAAAGCAGTTTAACCCAATTCAAAATCATTTAGAATTATGAAAACTTTAAAGGCTTTCTAATTTTATTATTGATAATATTGATTTGAAAAATATTTCTTCTATTTCTCTACCTAAATAATAAGCGAGTTTTACTAAATGCAACTTCCTATGTACTTTCTATGTAAAAAATACACGGAGACTTGACTTTTACAAGCTTGGAAAAAAAGTGTTTATGAAGTTTAATGAAGAAATGCTATGTTTTGAGTAGGTTTTTTATATTTAACATTCATTAAAAAATTTGAGGCACCTGAGATTTCTTTTCATTGAGGACTCTCTCCTATTAAAGGAGTTCAGTCCAATTCAAGGTCGTTTAGAATATTGAAAACTTTAAATGCTTTCGAATGTTGTTGGGTTTTCTTATTTAATAGTTTCTAATTGTTCTTTCTTTAGCTCTGGACAGGAATCTTACTTTTATCAGTTATTTGTAGAAAAAGATGAGAAATTAGTGTTACCTACAGTACAACAGTTATTCGATCAATCATTTTTAGCGTCTGATATCAAACTTACAGAGGTATGTTTTTCATAAATACTTATTAAAAGAATATTATGGAGGTATTAGATTCAATTGTAATTATTAATTTATGGTTAAATTAAAAAATGGATAATTATGTTAGTAATAGGACTGGGCGATATAAGAAATTTCATATCGTGATGCATCGTCAGTTTTGCATCACGATATAGTATTTTTGAAATTCATTTACTTGTAAGGCGCAGAAAGTCGGTTTTCTATCAAAACTTCATACTCAGATTGATTTAAATCAATTGATGAATTTGATGTATATGTTTTGCTTAAGTAACATGTTAATGTTATATTTTCTAAAAATGATCGCGCAAATAACGAAAGATTTCTTAGTTTAAAATATTCATTTTATCAGNTATCAATATATTTACCTAACAATATAGAAAGAAAATTTAAAAAATAAGTTCGTTAAAAATTATTTGTATGCTTAAAACAAAGTGCTAAATAAATTAAACAAAAAAAAAACACTTTTAAAACAACACTATTTTTTATCATTATTATTTCACATAAATAATAAAGTTAAATTTAATAATTACCGAATTCTGAACGAAAAAACAAAGTAAGGCTTAATTTCTTAAAAATAAAAATAAAAGAATTATGATATCCGATAATATATTCAACTGACAATATTGAAAAAAAATTAAAAGACACGATTATACTCTTTAATAAAACAAAGTGCTAAATGATTTTTAAAAAAGAAGTCGTAATCGCAAACACTACTAATGTATTTGAATAAACAAAGTTGATTGACTTATGCCCAAATCCAAAAGAGGAAAAATAACTTTTGTTATAATTTTATTTATAAAAATGAAAACAACTAAAGATTTATAAATTTAAAATCAGTAATAAAAACCCATTAAATTATTATTTCATCCAAAAAGTTTTTAATAAATCAAAATAAAGTAAAAAATAGCCTAACAAATTTAATTACTTTTCAGTTTAATTCTTTATGGGCACCTTAAATTAGATTTCCGTTTGTAATAAATTCAATAATGTAAAATAATACTTAAACATATAATATCAAAATTAATTTTCACATTTAAAAATAAAGAAAGTTTTGTTTCAAAAAAAAATTTACCTAATTAATTTAGAAGCACTTCTTTATATATTCTTTTCAATAATAGATTACGTTCAGAACAAGGTAACGACGGCGATCACAAAGTCAGTCCCACTGAAAATAATCTACAAGAAACGATATCAAGTCGCGACAAAGAAGAAAAAAAAACTAAGAGGTGCGGAAACGAACATGCGAGATCACGATATATGTTCTCAAAACTGATTCTGATTCTACCGCTCATCAATCAAGGCCGTTTCAATATAACGATACGAACATCGTCTTCCCCAGCGCGAGTTGGCATCGGAACGTAAGAGATCCTTGCGTGTCTTGTATCGCTATATCGTATATCGCTATATCGTTCGTCTTCTTTACTCGACGGCTTAAATCAGATTTCTGATGCATCGCCTGGAGCGAAAGTCGCTGTATCGGCCTGCCGATACAGGCGTTAAATCGATATGTCGCGATATATCGATTTATAGCCCAGTCCTAGTTAGCAAAATAATTCTTTTTAAGTTACGAAAATATTTATTCAGTTAGAGGATCAAGAGAAAATTATAAATATTTTGCACATTCAAATAATGTGTTTTCTAACAGGAAGGAAATTTCTAAGAGGAAACTTTAAAAGAATAAATCAATATTATTTTAAAGCTATAGTTTGTCTAAAAAAAGAACTCCCCTAGTCATTCGCCTGGACCCGTGGCCGTGACTATGGTAAAGAGGTATAACAATTTCAAGTAGTGGTGTGGGGTCATTTAGACAGGTTTTTGTAAAAGGAAAGGAATCTTTTTCTTAGGTCTATTGTGTTAGTTCTAGAGTGAATAGAAGCTACCCTACTTGAAATGCTCTATTTTTGTTTCCATAGCAGCAGACAGGCCTCGGACTTAGTGGCGAGGGAAGTTCTTACCATAGACAAACTATACTAATTCTATCCTCCATATAGTTTTATTTTTTATAAATCAAGTTTTTAAAAATTAACACACTTTATATTAGGGGTGTACAATCTTTTTGAGTGAAGGGCCACTAGCGCAGCAGGTAAATTAGTGAAAAGCTGCATGCATATTTAGTCATGTTAGTGCCAAATATGATAATTTTTATAAGAACAATAACATTCTAAGCACTAAATATTTTTATCAGTAAACTTAGTAACATACTTGTAGAAAATTAAATATTTTTAATCATTTGAATTTATTGAAAACTAAAAAAAATTTATACTTTTTTTTTAAAAAACTTTTTCTATTTTGCACAATAATTAATTTGTCAAATATATATATATGTATTGTGAGAAGGGATATAAATTCTAACTAATAAGACGCTTATGGAATGAAAGTGCAAAAAACATACGCATTTTATAAATTTGAATTAAATATTTTAATTAAAGAAAATTTATGATTTTTAAACAAAAACCAAATTAAAAGAATTTTTTTTATTGTGTTCAGAAGGTCCCGTGGGCCGCAGGTTCTACACCCCTACTTTATGTAATTATTATCGTAGTGACACTCTGTTTTGGTTATTTAAATGTTATTCCCATTCATTTATCCAGGTCCCATCCTGTTTACTTATACAAATGCCTAGATTTGGAAAACAATTTAAAATGTATCCTAGAATCATTCCAAGCCAGTATCTGGATATCACAGATGTTCTGGATGACTGTAAGTATCATCATAGTTTATTCATTGTTCATCCCCCCCCCCGTTTTCAAATAATTTGGAAATATATATTTTGTTTAGCAGTTTTTTAATACAGTCATTCCTTTTTAATTGCATATTCGATAATCAAATAACCCGCATATACGCTATATTATCAAAACCAACAGAAATATTTTTTATAGTTTATGTCAAGTGACTTTATTTATGTTTAAACCATTAGGAAACATTCATAATTTATTATTATAAAACATAATGTATGGCTTTATTATAAAAGTTTTATGGAAACATGTTGCTGCAAGAAATTAAAGCAGGTATTAAATTTTTTTTATTGTTGAAAACATTTCTTGGTGAATATTTTCAGCCATAACTCACTTAGAAGAAACATAATTACAGTCTTAAAAAAGATATTGTAAAATGTATAGAACTTTTTGGAAAAGGATTAATATGAATCATACATAAATTTCAGCTCCTCGCCAATGTAGTATATGTGGTCAAGTGGCAGAATTTGAATGCAAAGAATGCTACGGTCAATTTGGTGAAGGTTTGGACAGCATTGCCTTTTGCCAAAAGTGCATGGACAAGGTAAGTTACTTAGTCTTATGTTTAAAAAAATTTATAAAACTAAAAAAACAGCTTTTTGTAAGGCAGGGGCCATGGAGGTTAAGGTTCTATAATTTCATGACCTAAGGCATGATTGTTGTAATGCAGCACTTAACACAGCAGTTACAAGAAATAAGGGTTTGTGGCTTAAAAACTTAGATTTCTTGGAAAATTCCAACATCATTTATGAATGAAATGAAAAAAATATTCAAAATTACTCCTACAAACTATGTGTCAAAAATATCCGCCTAAAAATAAGTTATAATCGGACCTCTATTTAACGAAGTCGCTAAATCCCGATAAAAAGTTCGTTAAATAGAATATCACTATTTGAAATACATAAACAACACAAAACAGGTTGTAAATTCATTAACACAAGACATAATTGAAATAGCAATCGATACACCTTTATCTTGTAAATTATTATCTATGATGGAATTGTTTCCAATGATTTTAACATTTTATCATATGAAGGTTTGGTGATTTTGCCTTCCTCACAATTTATTGCTGTATTGTTTTTATTTTTCGCATAGTCCAAAATATCCGATTTAGTTAATATTTCTGTGGTTGCAGCTTCACAATCAACAAAAAGAAAATCATTAATCAGTACATCATCATTAATTTCGTGATTCTCTCTTAGCTGTACCCACATTTTTTAAAGTTCTTTTAAAGGAATGTCATCTTCGTCCTGCGCACCTTCCAAATTCTCCGCGCTGACTAAAAATCCAGCTTTAGCAAAAGTGTCACGATCTGTAACATCCATAGTTCCATGCTTTAGAAATTTCTGTTATGCTATCTAGTGAATTGATTTTTGGCATGGATTCCTGTATGAACTGCAAACAAAAGGGATTTTACCGCTTTCTCTCAAAGTTACGTGGCTGCGAAAATCAATTGAAGGTCATTCCCCTCATAAAATGCGTTAACAAGTTTGAAATTTACTGAAATATATTGGGAAATAAGGTAAGTAGATCTTAAAGAAAAGTTCTTTGAGTAGAAAACTCACTTCGCTATTTGGAAGTTATTTTATGAATAAATTTCCAAAATATTCTTGGTTCCTCGAAAAAATTTGCAAAATGGAAGTTCGTTAAATAGAAGTCCGACTGTACTTATATTTTAGTCTGTTTAGTCCAATCGACTGGTTATAAATGTGCCACTCTTATTGTGCAAATTTTGACTTGATGTATGACTAAAAAGATTTTGTAATCTAATCCACCACGCAAAATAATTCCAGTCTCCCTCAAATTAAACCGCTTGTTGTAAACAGGGTCCGACTTAGCTTAATTAGGGCCCGGGGCAAAAACTTATTTGAGGGCCCCCTCTGCTTCACCACTTCAGTAATGAAGACTGATTTTTATGGAGGTAATTAAATCTCTCACCTCATTATAGATAATAAGAAAATTGACTAGAACCTAAAATAGCTGTTAAGTCCCTCCCTCCCCCTCCAATGGTCAGACGAAATATCGTTCTGTCCATTTTATTGATTTTCTGATAATTCCAGTTTTCTGATTGTTAACTTGGTCATGTAGCTGAGAAAAATTCATATCCTTGCTGACATTAATTGAACGTTAATCAGTTAAATTTACTCTATTACGATGGCTCAATTAAACCAATCAGAAGCCCGTATTTTTGTAAACATACTGCATTTTGCGATATGTTAAAATGCAGGCTTTTGAGTGGCTAAATTTGTCCATCGTCATTGCGAAAATTTAGCTTAATCCCGAACTAGAAAGCCGTGGATTTACGAAATATCGATTGTGTTCATACGATAGATTAATGAAGAAGCTAACATAAAGCTGACGGATTTTACACTGTACTGATATTTTGTTTAAAAAAAGTTCCTTAAAACAGGAAATGTAAAATTAACGTTCTGTTCGATTTGGAGGCCCTCTCTGGGCAGCCGCCTGTGTGCCCCTGGTTGTAAATGTACTTTTTATTTATTTCATGTGATTGTAAAGTTTTGCTTTGACGATTATGCAGTAAATTTGGCTGGAAAAATTTCAATCAAAATGAATCTAAAAGTTATGCCTCCTTAACCCTCTGTGAGCACTAGTTGCACCCCGAGATGTATGTGGACATTCTGGACAATGATGCACTCCCAACTCTATGGCAATATTTCGGCCCATTTCTCTTCCAGCAAGATAACTGCCCTAATCACACATCGAGGCTTGCACAGACGTGGTTTGGCGAAATGGGTGTTCAAAATCTGAACTGGCCTTCTCAGAGTCTTGATTTAAATCCCATTGAACAACACCTTTGGGACGAATTAGAGAGCAGATTACATAGCCTTCCTCGATGCAAGCACTCACTTCAGCTGTGATGGAAGTCAATACCAATCAAAAACTGGTGTAAAGTCTTCCCAGAAGGCTGTCATCGATGCAAAAGGGGTGACCATTATCATATTAATATGTGCCTCAGGTAGCTCTAAGTCGATACAACTGGGGGTCCCGATAGTTCATTATTTAGGGTACCCTTATAGATTGTAAATTTAAAACGTATGTTCAAAAATAAAAGTTAACAGCACTTTCAATAATAGTGTGGTTTTTTTATGAGCACACTTAAATGTTTTTTTTCTTTTCTTTGCAGAGCCACAGCCACAAGAAGAGAGCTCGCCACCGCAGTGTAAAACTAAGTATTCCTTCCGAGTTCAAAATGCTCAAAGATCACACTCCCGTTCCCAGAATATATATGGAGCTCTTTGCCGTGGTATGCATTGAAACTAGCCATTACGTCTGCTTTGTGAAATGCGGAAGCGGACCCGATGCCCCTTGGTGCTTCTTTGACAGCATGGCAGATCGCAAAGGTCAGTTCTTTTTTTTTTTAAATCTAGAGTGTAAAACAATCGTATCTTGTACACCCCGTGTCAGAATCGTGGCGACATTGTCGCAGAACATTGCAGAGTTCCTGCAGAAAGATTTTCTATTTGGGAAGCAAAGAAGTTAGGGTTTTTTTTATCTGCAGAATTTTTCAAATGTTTTTCCTCCTTTCTGCAGAATTGTATTCAAAAAATGTTCTCGCATATCGGAGAAGTAAAAAAACGCTCGTGATTCCCCCCCCCCCTACTTTCTTTTGAGAATAAAAAAATTCTGCAATGATTGGTTTCAGCTAGAATTTACAAAAGATTAACTATAAAAATATTTTTTAGAACAGGAGAATATCGCTTATAATATTAGAATATGTATTCTTTTATATTTAAATATTAAAAAAAAATCTTACATTTATAGTTGAAAAATATATTTAGGGGAGAGTGGGGTCAATTGTAACTGGGTACGATTGTAACAGAGCAAAANTTAAATTAGTAACATATATATTTGTTACAATTAAAAATGTCTCTCAGAAAGTTATTAGTACCAGAGAGAATTGTCACAGAAAATTCGAAAGAGCATTTTTGGTTATGATTTCACTGTAGGCAATAAAGATGCTTCTGTTCATTGTGCTGTTATCTAGTGTAAATTCTAGAAACAATACCAAGGAGAAGTTAGATATAAGAATATCGTTATAATGTAGCACCTATCTCTCTATAGCCCCAAATCTTTTACTTGAGCTTACATTCTATTGAACGTTTCTTCNTAGAATATTATATTGTAACAAAGTAATTTTATTTAAACAAATAAAAATTATTAACCGAATATGTAAGTGAACACCTTAATTTACATTTCACTAGGGGAATTTACATTTCACATTCACTTACATTTCATTACATTTCACGGGGCACTTAATTCACATAACACTTTACTTACATTTCAATAAAAAAAAATTAGTTTTGTTAATTAACTAGCATTGTTTTTAACAAATGAAGCTGAANAATTGTCACAGAAAATTCGAAAGAGCATTTTTGGTTATGATTTCACTGTCAGCAATAAAGATGCTTCTGTTCATTGTGCTGTTATCTAGTGTAAATTCTAGAAACAATACCAAGGAGAAGTTAGATATAAGAATATCATTATAATGTAGCACCTATCTCTCTATAGCCCCAAATCTTTTACTTGAGCTTACATTCTATTGAACGTTTCTTCAAAATAGCGTTGCAGCATATCTTAGCGCTAAAAAACAAACATTTTTGAATTCGCAGAAACTTAAAAAGAATTAGATATTAAACAAAATACACACTTTGAAATTTTTTATATGAACTAGTAAAATGAAATTTTATATATTCTCATAGCTGCCAACATAGATAAGTAAAAATCCAGTAGGTTTTACGAAATACTACAAATTTCATGATAATTGTTGCAAAATGTACTAAATATTTTACTCATAGGGAATTTTAGGGATTTTTATAATCATTAAAATAGAAATACTGCACTATTTTCCAGTTATGATTAAAATTAAATGAACTTGAAATGTTATGTATTATGTTTACTCATAATTTTGTAAAGTAATAGGCATTTAATTCAGCATAGATAGTTAAAAAGATTTTTTTAATTAATTTAAAAAGGAAGTTCTACATAAATCCAAAATATTAGAACAAAAGAATTTTTTAAACTGATTTTTATAAATGAGACCCACTTATGTATTAGAAACATGTATTTAAGTATTCAAGCAAGCAAGAATCTGTGCAAAAATTCTATTTCAATACGGATTTTTTTAGGAAACTTACTTTTAGGGAATTTTCAAAAATGTTTAAATGCCAGGAGAATTTTTATTAAACCAATAGAAAATGGCAAAATCCAGTAGAGTTGGCAACCATGTATTCTTCTCATATATTTGCACTCTTTAAACATATTTTAACAAGAGAAGATTTTAACAGTTGCCAGAAATTAATTTTATTTTCATAATTGTTAGATAAAATATACTAAAAGAATTTTTCAAGATAAGATTTTCAATTATAAAAAGAAAAAAAAAGGAGTGTTTTGTAAAATGATTATTGGTGACAGATTTTTTCATGCACTGCAACTTACATGGGTGACTTCTTAAACTACTTTCGTTTAACTAGTCGTTTTCATTTGCTGATAAATCATGCATAGATACGACATGCTGTCATTTCTTTTCTTTAGAACAAAAATACTTAAATGTGAGTTAAAGCTTGATTATTATTAATTTATTTTTCTTTCAATTACCCATTTTTTCATGGAAATTTATTTTTCTGGAACTTCTGTCTTTTATTATATCCATTCCTATTAACTTGGCTTATTAGTCAGTCAAAAATATCCCAAAATGGTCTGTTTTTGCTTTAATTCATGTTCATAAGACTCTTATTTTAGTTGAAAGAAATTTTTATGATATTGTTCTTTGCATATCAAACAATAGTTATCACAAAAAAAATGTAATAGCATTTTCTATTTTAGATCAATGTGAGCCATCTGTAATCAAATTGTAATATTATGTTTAACAACTCAAACAAAATTCCTTGAATCAAACTCATGCCTAATATTTTTTTGTCTTTTTTTTGGAGCAAAAATAGCAGCTATATATATTTTTTTAATGTATAACATTTCTTATATAAGCTGAAAGCAATTTTACAGCTTTCATCAGTGTCCAACATTTCTAAATTCAACAAAGTTTTAAATTAATTGAAATACTTGCTTTTAAAAAGTCTATGTGCAAGTAAAATACAATTAAGTATATTTTTGCATTCTTTAAACATAATATTTTTACAAAGTAAAAAATTTGTTAAAAATTCATTTTTTTAAAAAGATATTAACGTTTGTTTTTCCTATTACGTGTTAGACATCATTTTAGTGCATTTGAAGCCTTATAATGTATAAAAATATCAGGTTTAAAGAAAAACTTTTAATTTTCTTTAAACACCACAAAGACTTGGTGAAATTACTAAAAACAAAATGTATTCATAAATATTTTCAAAATGTCATTATATATTCTTTAACTATTTCTAACATGTGGATTATATGAAATCCTAAAAGGCAGATAATAATAGAAAATTCAAATGAGTTTTTGTTTCCTGATGTCACATTTTCTAAAATGAATCTAAACAGGAAAAAAAAATATGTTGTATTAATATTTCCTGAAATCATTATTTGCATCACACATTTATCTTTAAACTTGAAATTTACACTGGTAGACAAAATTAAGAGATGGAAGACATTTTCCCAAATATCTCAAAAAATACTGAATATAAATAAATGAAATTTGGTATGGATATAGCTTATTCCATGATAATAAAGTATGCAAAACAAAAATGAAAGTGCCATTCACTGGCAAGACCTATTGCCAATAAATCCAATGTAGTCTGAACTTAAGGATANCATGAGCGTATTCAGAGCAAGGCCCTTCAAAAACTGTTTCTAAGAATTTTACAGAATTGGTACACAGTAATTTTTTTAATATCTTGGAAATGAATGCTTGCAGGTGAGCAAAACGGCTACAACATTCCAGAAGTGGTCCCCTTTGCTGACTTGAGGTGGTGGCTCTCTGAGGAAGGAATGAACTTTCTGGTGTCCGCAAAGGAAGACAAGGTGCTACCCGAGATCACCAGGAGGCTGCTATGTGATGCCTACATGTGCATGTACCAGAGTCCAGATATTATGATGTATCGTTGAAGAATCTCTCATGTGTTTATTTTATTATTAAAGTGTTAATTCGTTTTGTTAATTCTCTTTTGCCTTACATTGACATCTTTTTTTTAAAAAAATCAGATTTACTTCTTAATAAGTCAAACACAACATTAGCATAAAGCAGTAACACAAGTAATATAAAAAAATTTTTTAAGACAATTCCTACTTAGGTCAACAATCATCATCAGCAATGTTATCATCTATCTATACGCTTCGTATTTATTCCTAAATTTATATCCTGCTAAATATCTTATACAGTCAAACCCCCGCTATAGTGAACCTTCAATTGACCGAAATTTCTGTTCACTATATCCGTTACGCGGGCAATTTAACTAATGGTTCCCAAACTCCTCCCTTTTATTAATCATTATTCAAATAAATGACTGAAAAATATTATATAGTAACAAAAAATGTGTTATTTTTTATTACTCTTCGTCTTGTGCACAAAATAAAATTAGTAATTCTTAGCTGATCAGCAATCCGCAACATCAGATATGGAAACACTTCCCGACTCTCAAATTACTTTTCCTGCATTTCTGTTATTCCACTTTTTAAACTGTCGAACCTGCCATTCGAGCACATTAAAGTAGTCTCACAAAATCGCTTAGCAAATTCATCGACAAATGTCCATATACTGGAAGATTGCGGCTTCTTCGAATTCTGAACCACTTCAGTTATGCTTCTTCAACATCCTTGTGATCTCTGCTTTTCTCAACTTTTTTCTGCCATCTAAATGTTTTTTTTTCATGAGAAGAAATTGTTAATTGCCTATTTTTCCACATGTTACAAACTGTAGATTTGGATAGTTTATATCCCCTGCAAATAACAGCTTGATTACATCCATTTTCAATTTATTTGATTATGCCCATTTTATCATAAATGGAGAACGTTTTACGTTTAATGCTCTCCATAGTTAAATTTGAGACACTTGTTTGCAGGCTTTTTTTTAACTAAACTGAGAGCAAAAAGGAGATGAGATGAGGGCCTTATCAACACAGATTAGCTCCCAACCCTTTGACCAATAATGAATAATTACTCATTCCCTCTGACAGAAAATGTATATTGATCCCACTGACACCTTACAGGTGCATCATTTGTCAGGGTTGAAAACATCTGCTTGGTTTGTTTAGGGATGGGAAAGTGAGATAAAAGCAAACAATAAAAAATGCTTATCGCTACATTCTATACTATACCGCTCCAGGGTTCATACAGAGATCAGAAGAAGAAATCCAAGGAGTTCAAAATTTTAAGGACTGATCAAAAATTAAAAAACTTTGTGTAAAAGATAACTAGACAGTTTTTTTAAATTAAAAAGCAATTATTATAAGGAACTCGCAAAAATGTATAGCTCACATATTTTTTTCTAGCCCTTTTGAAATAAATTTTGACTCTGTCAAACTTCATCAAGAAAAATAAATAAAGTTATCACTTTTACACATAAATACATTTTCCAGTTTCAAATATTTTAATAAATCTTGTTAAAGTACAGATGTTAAAGATTAACATAAAAACCTACCAATCTTATATTTTTAAATTTGAATACATAAGAAAATCTAAGGAATTTTATGCAACAAAAAAAAAAAAAAAAATCACAGTAAATTATTAGTTAAGTTTGCTTGTAAAATTAAAATTATTTGCTGTTATTTTTTTCTTCTAACTCTTGCAATTTAATTTTTTTTTCTTTTAAAGTTTTTCTTAAACAATTAGATTTTGACAGCTAAGTCATATCAGTTAGTTTCCCTAATTCATCAGCATACTTAGTAAGTTCATCTATGCAACACAATCATCTAAGGAGTTTCTAAGGACTAATTTAGAAATCTAAGTAGCTCCAAGTACTCTTTGGAGACTTTTTTTTATTTCCAAGGAGTGTATGCACCCGCTCTACATTCTATACATACTATAGCTGGTTTTAAAAATCAGCATATGTATTTATTTTGAAGTAGAAATTTCAAAATTATTACAAAAAAATCAGTCGAAGGCAGAAAAAAGTTCATTATATCCAACTTCCTCACTTTTTTGGTTCACTATATCCACATAAAATAACATTATACGTGTATAGCAAGGCACGGGACCGAACATTTCCAGGGGTCTGTCCAGACATTTTGTGAAAAGTCCGTTTTTGTAAAATTGTGAAAAAATTAATCGTAATTTGTGTATATAAAATAAACGTTAAGTCACATTCATTCAACCAGGGTCCCGCTTTTGTGAATTTGTGCAAATAGGGTCCTGTTATAGCAAAAAACTATTTCAAGGAGTTTTTAAATTGTAAATAGATACAAGATTATATTCAACACTGTAAAATTATAATTTAAAAAAATAAACAGCAATTGCTGCTTCTAAATTAGAGATGCAACAGACAAATAATTGATATTTAGCCTATACCGCTAAACGCAGAATATTAATTTCGGACGGGAAGAACCGTCTGCGGAAGATAAATCTTAGTTCGTTTACATCCATCTTTCTTGTTTTTTGCCCTGGGAAGGTTTTATTCAATTAACAAAACAAAGAAGATAAACAAATTTGTGAAGGGCCCGATTAAAAGAAAAATCATATTGTGAAGGGTCCGTTTTTAAGTTAAAATATTTTGTGAAGGGCCCGTTTTTATGAAAAGATATTTTGTGAAGGGTCCGTTAATGCAGTGTTCCCCAACCCTCTGTCCGGCAACAGTTCGTGGATTAAATAGTACCGGGCCGCCCATGTCATTGAAACCGAATTTAAAATCTTAGGTTTAAACCCTAAATTAAAAATATCTGTTCCATTAAAATTTTATTTATTTAAAGAAAGGGGGCCCCGAAGGTAGTGACAAATTTTTTAATGTTTGTAATGCATCATTGTCTCCGATTACCCCCAAACGGAACCGTCTCATTGCAAAGAAACAAGCTCAGGGTTCTCATTGATTTAACGTTCAAGTAAGTTGAAAAAAATGTTAAATCACTTTATATTTATTATTTGGTTTAACTGTATTTTATTTTGAAGGCATGTTTAAATACAATTAAATTAAAATTAATAAATCAAAATACTAATATAAAATATGAACAATTAACGTCCCCCTCCCCCAGTGAGCCGCAGTAAAATTATCAAACGTTGACAGGTCTGAGGTAATAAAAAGGATGGGGACCACTGCGTTAACGGACTCAAAATTTCTTCTAAACAGACCCTTGATTTCGTTCACTATATCCGGGAGTGCACTATAAACTGTGTTCACTATAGGAGGGGTTGACTGTATAAGAGAAATTGTTTTTCTCCCATATAAAACTAAATTTAATTAATTAAATTTAATGAATATTTGAAAAGAAACTGTTTTAACATCAAGTGTCCCCCACTACAAGTTTAAAAAAAATGCATTTGAACTTGAATAAGTTTCAATTTTATTAACGATTGAAAATTTCAACAAAGAGTGTGAACTAATAGTAGGAATTGAAAAAAAAAAGTGCGTGGTACCAGATAACTATAAAAGTTTAAATTTGCTGACGTGGACTACACATGCTACTACGTAATATTCTTTATTGAATTTATTTGACACAGCAGATATAAAATAATTAAATGTGCACAATAAACTATTTTTTTGTTTGTTTAAATAGTTAGAAATTATCACTGATGTTATTTTTAAAATAGGTTAAAAATTGAATCGCTTATAGTAAAATTGAAAACAATGACTAACGCTTAACCTATCAGGAAATTTGATTTAGTCTTTCGATCATCGTCATCAGCACAGATAACACAGCCGGAAATCATCCCCAAAAGGAAACTTTAGTTTCTTAATAAACTTTTTAATGAATTTTGAGTTGTGTGAACTTAACGAATATCTCCATATTATGTGGAGTGGCAAGCCTGAAATATGATACAGTGAACTCTTGCTACTACGATATCCAACACAACAACTCCCTTTATTACGATATTGTTTCGTGGTCCCGACCAACTTGCATATGAATTTATGTCGTGCTCATCTCAATACACAGTGGACCAGCATCCAAGGTTTCGTGGCCAAAATTAGTATTTCGATAAAATTTGTTGCAAAATTTGGTGGTTTTTATGTGCAGGTAAATTGAATTCATAGTTGAAATACACTAAAAATACCAAGAAAAAAAAATAATATGGCAACTGAAATATGGCGAGCAAAAATAAAAAACAATTGTATTGTACGTTTAAATAATTAAATAAAGCAATAAAAATATAATAATTTTCGTAATTTATATTAAAAATGAAAAGCAAATTATATTTCCGAAAAAATATTACAAAATAATGGGAATTAATTACAAAATAATGCTAAAACATGAAGAAAAAAAAACATAATTTTTGTTTTTCAGTATATTTAGTTCACCTTTGCAATATGGGCAGGTTTTCTCGAAAGAAGAAAAATCCAAGAAGACAACAAAAAAAAGTTTAGCTAATTACCTAGTGGAACTAAGTTTCGAAAGTCATTCAAACATTGTAAAATGTCAAATGATAAGATATAAACTATAAGTTTGTGAAAAGTATTAACTAATCCAACAAATTGAAAAATTGTACTATAATTTCACACATAACTCTGTGAAAATTACTCTGATAAAAATGTAACAGTAAGGTGAAATTCCTATATACATTTCTGAAATATAAATTTAAAAAAAATTTTTAAACATATTTTTCACTACATTGTACTCTTGTCGGTCCAAAAAGTAAATTATAATGTTTAGAATGATTATGAATACTTAATTTGGGCTATNTTCCCCCCCCCCCAAAAAAAAATTTGCTAACTTCCCCCTTCCATGTTAGCTTGTTCGAAATAGTGCTACTTTGCTTGCTCATAATATGACAATGCTTCTTTTATTTATGTACTTAAAAAAAAAATCTCTCATCTAAATTCCCCCCCCCAAACTATTCGTTTTATTTACTGTAAAAATTCCCCCCTAATGGGGGCCCCTGTGCATATGAATTTATGTCGTGCTCCTCTCAATACACAGCGGGCCAGCATCCAAGGTTTCGTGGCCCAAATTAGTATTTCGATAAAATTTGTTTCAAAATTTGAGGGTTTTTATGTGCAGGTAAATTGAATTCATAGTTGAAATACACTAAAAATACAAAAAAAGAAGAAAAAAATTATAAGATATAAACTATAAGTTTGTGAAGAGTATTAACTAATCCAACAAATTGAAAAATTGTACTATAATTTCAGGCTAATTACTCTGATAAAAATGTAACAGTAAGGTGAAATTCCTATACTATACATTTCTGAAATATAAATTTAAAAGTTACATTAAAAAAAAAAACCTGTAAACATATTTTTCACTACATTGTACTCTTGTCGGTCCAAAAAGTAATTATAATGTTTGGAATGATTATGAATACTTAATTTGGGCTATATTAAAACTGCCTACACATATTTAATTTTGACTTTTGGCCAAAGATCATGATCTTCTGGCCCACAGTGCAATATTATGATATTCTCTGAAGCAATAAACCCCTGTAAAACAATTTTTTTAAACCAAATTTCAACCTTATTTTCTCCATTTATTATTAGTTTTTAAATAATGTAAAAAAAAAAATCTTATTTTACCATCTTTTGCTGTTTTTCCATCTTTTCACTGCTGACCACTCCAAACACTTTCATCTTAAGATGTAACATTTCTATCTGATTTCATTTCCTTTACGTTAAAAGCTGATCATGAGTCACAAATGACCAGAAGCATCACATTAACACATAAAAGGGAATTTTTTCCTTGGAGGGTAGGTAGAGCACCATTCACAAACGAAAATCATTTTCGTGCTGTGGACTCAATGCATACTTTGATGGTTGACATGACAGTCGAAAAAAAAATGAATGAACAATATCAACACAAATATCAGATTATTTTCAATAAAAATGGTTTTCAGGTAATTTCACGCTCTTATTTTCTGAATTAATTTCAATTCTTTTTAATATTTAACCATAATTAACACTATTCAAATTAATTTTTTTGCATAATATATAAATACATTTATAGTGGATCCCTTCTCACGTTGGGGTTCTGGGCAATGACATCGCCGACACTCTGGCTAAGGAGGGGATGAAAGAAAATCTGATAAGTCCAAATTTCCTCACCTTCATGGAGCTGGCATCAAAAAAGAAAAAAGAAGACCTCGCTTCCTGGCTCGTACCCTCCAAACATCACTGGTACCAGAGCACCAGCCCAGGAGGTGCACTCAACATTCGGTGCAACCGCAAGGACCAGACTGCACTTACCAGGCTTATCAGCGGCCACCTTAAGTCCCTTTCTTTTGAGGGTAGTATTAAAATCTACCCTAACTGCCCCAGGTGCCACAACATACAGGCTTCCCCCCAACATATCCTGGACTGTCTTGGTCTGGACAAAAGGGACATTCTTAATAACACACTTATGGTGGTCGACTTCCTCCGGGTGATGAATTTCATGGACATTGTTAAGCCCTGCTAATTTTGGGGATAAGGAAGAAGAAGAAGACATTTATAGTTAATACATATACAACATTAAAATTAAAAAAAAAATCTTATTGTGTTCCCAAGGTATGTTGGCCCTCGATATAACAATATATCCCTCTACAACATATCGATATATATTGGGTCTCCAAAATATTCTTTTAGCGAGGTTTTACTGTATAAATTATTTCCCAATACAATTTTTTTTTGAAATAATATTTATTTAAATGTTTATGTGCATGACATATAATTCAAATAATGTCATTTTAAAAGTATATCAATAGCATACACACAGGAGGTCCGGAATTTTTACTCAATTTAAAAAATGATCAAACTTTTATGCAAATGTTAAAATAGCTTACAGAGGGGGTTTAAAATGCAGTGAATTCCTTGGACACACCATCAAATACATATACTTCTAATGTTAATAATCTATATATATATATATATACATTTCTCATAAATAATAATTTTTATACTTTGTTCTCTCCTGTTACAGAAATGAAATCAGCAATTCTAAACATTTTAGAATGCAGAGTATGAACTAGAACACATAATCTTCATGAATAAAACAACAACTAGAGACATATTTGGACAAAATGCTATCTACAAGATTGATTCGAGGTGGGGTGTTAAAAAGTAAATAATTAAATCCAAATGAAAAAGATTTCTTTAAAAATAATTCTCTTTCTAAAATGAAAATGGAATTTTTCAAACATTTTTGTGAAGTTTTGAGAACATTTTAATTAAAAAATTATTTTAACAATAAGTTTAAGAGTAAAACATTTATATGCACTACTATAATAGTATGAATGAAATGGTTGTGTGAAATCTAATGCCAAGTTGTGCGTGTTTAGAAAAAAAAAAAAAGACTTACTTTATGAGAGTGTTACTTTAGAGGTGTTCTAAAACTTCACTAGTAACATTACTGTTATATTGGCAGGAATATTTTTCAAATTAATGAATTTTTTTAAAAAAAAAATAATAAAAACGGAGAAGAGAAGAATCAAAATTTCTTTAGAATTCCATTTTTTAAATGAATTAAATAGGCATTTTTCACCAAAAATGCCACATTAAAGAGGCAAACAATGTAACACTTCTATCGGGCACTTGTAGAAGTGTTCTGCGATCAATACCAAAAGTGAAATAACCTGACGATTAAATAGAGATAAAGAGTAAATTCTGCAAACACAAGACAATATATGATAAAAAAAATTTAACACAAAAAAAGATTTCTACATAATACTACACATTGAGAAAATTACTCAAAAACATAAAGCTGGGTAAAAAAAAAAAAGCCAAGAAAATATTATTTACTGAAGCTTTGATAGTTTTAAACAAAAAAATTTCTTCCAAAAACAAAAAACAATTAAGACATATTTAATTGCACAATTTTTTTAAAAATTTAATTAGAAAATTATTCTTTAAAATTAAAGTAAACAATTGTTGAAAGAGGTTTCTAACACAACATATTAAAAAAATGATATCTCCTGACATAAATAATCATGTTATGATACAATTGTTAATGTAATTGTTAAACAATTGTTGTAATTAATAAACAGCTCAGAAAATTAGCTTGAGATTCAAGAATGCATCAAATTTTTGGGGTAATTATGGTATTTAACAATAATAATAGCTTCATTTTTAAATACACAGTAAAGTAACATTTGCCAAAAATTTATAAACAATAGTATTTATACAGACCATGAGTATTAAATTCAGTTTTTTTAAGGGGTCACAGTACCAAAATATCGATATTTTTTTATTGCTTAACTTCAAACTATTTCAAATGCACTGAAAAAAGAAATCATCTCTTTAACTACATTTTAAAAAAAGTTATGAATGATTTTAGATTGCCCTAAAACAGAAACTTGATCCGCAGACAGACTTCAAAGTGCTTTTTCTCATAGAAGATAATTCTGTGTTTTAATCTTAATTAAATCCCTAAGGAATTTTTTCTATTTCAGATAAAGCTTCGTAGTTAACTTTTTTTTATCTAAAGTATACTACACTTATTTAAACTGTGCATGGAATAAGCATTTTATGAGAGATTGCAATTTTTACAGCATGTTATATATACCTAACAGGAATTTTTAACCTTTTTTTTCCTACTATTTTAACAATCTATAAAAAATGTTATAATTGATATATCAACAAATGACAGCATAAAATTGTTAAGATAAATATTGTAAGCACTAAGAATTTTTTTTTTTTTTAAAAATATGTTAAAACAAAAAAAGCCTTAAAAATTTAAAATTTTTTTAAATTTTTTTAAAAATTTGAAAAAAAAATTAAACAGTTTAATTATTTTTTGAAGATAAATTATTGATTATAAGTTAAATGAGTATGCAAAACATCCACAAAACAAATTAGTATACCTTTATTTAAAAAAAAATGTTGCAAAGGTACTGTAACCCCTTAAACAAAAACAAAAAAATAATACATGTTTTAATGCAATACATATGATCCAAGTGCTAAAAAAATATTGATAAGATAAAAAAAATAATTGTTCACAATAGATGTAATTTAAAAATGTAGAATGGTCAGTAAGAAGAAATAAATCCTCCTTTGTAAGTGATCAGGCATCCTTGAGGGATATAACACATAATTATCTTTTTGTTCTTGCTCTATAAGGATAGCAATTTATAATAAAAATACAGTTAAGTGATGTTGAATATATTCACTAAGTTGGCATTCCAAACAAAGTTCTACCGGGATTAAAAACAAAATACTGCTGGTTTAAAACACAATCAAAATATGTAACCTTCAATCTAATGAATGGACAGTAACTTGGCAAATGTCATGTTCAGAGTATTCTTCTTCTGAAAATTAACAAAACAATGTTTTCTATAATATTTCATTCATTAAATACATAAATAATTAGAAATTCGCAAAATCACTTCCTCACTTTTTGATTATTAATGTAGTACGGTCGGATCTCTATTTAACGAAGTCACTAAATCCCGATAAATAAGTTTGTTGTACAAAAAATTCGTTAAATAGAAAATCACCTTTTGAAACACTTAAACAACACAAAACAGGTTATAAATTCATGAACACTAAAAGAAATAGAAACAGTAATTGATACACCTTTATCTTGTAAACTCGTATTTACTACTTATTTTATAAATCTTAATCGTAAAAGAAATCTGTTTGGAAATCAAGAAATGAGGAAAACATTATCTCCAGAGTTACACTATCATGCTACATACATTTTCAACTAAAAAAAAGCTAAACTTATGAATAAAATTATAGCTGCACTTATTATAAAAGTAATTTTAAGCATACATTGCGTTCTTAAGTTAAATTGCTACTGATAAAATCCGTTAATTTTGTCTGAGTTTTTAGTTTGAAATGCAAACAAAAAAGGATTTTACTGCTTTCTCTGAAAGTGGCTTCAAATACTAATTCAAGGTCATTTTCCCTGTAAAATGCGTTAACAAGTTTGAAATATTTTGGGATGTAGGGAAAGTGGATCTCAAAGAAAAGTTCGTTAAATTGAAAATTCACTTCACTTTAGGAACTTATTTTACAAAGAAATTTCTAAAATGTTCTTGGTTTGNTAAAAATTAAAAAAAAAAAAAGAGCAAAATAGAGAAATTCGTAAAATCGAAGTTCGTTAAATAGAAGTCCAACTATATATATATATATATATAACAGCTGTTGTGCAATTGAGAAAACAATGCAAGTGCCTTGCGGTATAAATATCGAGAGAAATGGCTTCCAAACTGTTTTATATTTATTGCTGATGCTATGAATACTAAAATAGAATTTCAAAAAACTTATTAACCAAATTTAAATTTTTTAATAAATAAAACTTTTTTCAATAAATAGCTTATCATACAAAGATGCCAAATATACAAAAATCTTAATTTTGACTTCTTTGTTGTTGATGCTGAATTTTCACAGCAGACTAAGAGTTATTTTTTACTATTCCTTGAATCCAATTAACCTTTATGGGTATTAAAAATATACATTACCATAAAATACATATATTATCAAATGAAACATGAAGTCAAGAAAATTATGTTAAACTTTTGTTATTTGGAAACCAGCCTCCAAACAATTACATAAATACCAACTCAATTTTGCAGTAAAAATATTGCAAAGGGTAATGACTAAGATTTAGCAAAAACCTTTTGTGTTCTTTTTACAAAAACTTGAAAACATTGCAGCATGATTAAGTCCTTTGTTGTAATGAAAAAGTCATAAACTCTTCACCAAAAGATTTTCCTTGGGTAAATGAGTTTTATAAATAAGTGGAAGGAGCTTTGAGAAAGAAATAAAGAAATGAAAAAGGTGAAAATAACTTTAGAGAACCATACTTCTGACCAATCACTCAATTAAAATATTTGGAACGTAAATCAGAGTTAACTTGGTGGTGAAAAACCATCAACATGGATAGGAAAAAATCCAGCAGATTTCACGAAATATAAATTTCGTGATAATTGTTGCATAAGTACTAAATATTTTACAGATTGGGAATTTTAGGGATTTTTATAGTCATCAAAATAGAAAAACTGCAATATTTTCGAGTTATGATTGACATTAAACAAACTTGAAATATTATGTATACTCATAATTTCGAATATTAATATGCATTTAATTCATTAACGATAGATAAAAGATTTTTTTCATTAATTTAAAAAGAAAGTTCCAAATAAAAGTAATCTAAACATTTTATCACAAAAAAGTTTTGAACTGATTTCTGTAAATAAGGTTGGCGTCATTATTTATTAGTAATACTTATTTGAATATTCAAATAATAATCTGTACAAAAATTCTATTGCAATAGGGATTTTTTCAGGAAACTTACTCAATTTTATGGAATTTTCTAAAATGTACAAAAACCAGGTGAATTTTAATTAAACCAGTAGACCAGGAGAAACTGGCAAAATCCAGTAGTCTACTGGAAAATCCATCTGAGTTGGCAGCTATGCTGTTTTTAAAAGCACAAGAGTGGTAGGAGAATAAAATGCAAATATAACTATCAACTCAAATTATTAAATAAATAAAGGTATGTAACTATTTTGCACAGAAAGAAAACATTCAAATTATTTGCATACTTATTTGAAATTTTCTTTGCTATATGTGAGCATTGAGAACAAACTGTTAAGGTTTATATATAATTAAAAAGAATAAAATAATAAAGTGAAACAACAAAATAATGCAGAAATATTAAGGATTCTTCTAAAATTAAAGCTGAAAATTCTGCCAAAAGCTATAGGAATCACATGTTTTGCCTTCATGACTTAAATTATCATTTGAATAAATTTAATTAGCGTAATTCAGAAGGGAAGCTTAAATATGGAAGAATGAATTACTACGCCAAAAGTTAATTAAATGTAATATATTTTTTGCTTAAACAAAACTCCATTATTTTATTAATACCATTTTGATACAGCGGGTGACCTTATCTCTCATTTGCATTGATAGGCTTGCTTAACACACTTCTTGCAGAGGGACAATTATGAATGGTTTGGGAAAGAGATTTAGACTGATATCACATCAATTAACTGATGCAAATGTGGTATTACCAAATTTACCAAACTAGCAAACGGAAATCCGAATTACGATAATATAGAAATATATGCAGTCAGCATTTAGAAAATTCCAATTAACACAATAGTGTATATAATACTTAATCCTGGAGAGGTATATAATATTATGCATGAATTTATTATTAAATAAAAAAGCAACACTTAATAAAGGTACTAAATTAAATGTTATACAGGGATGAAACTTTGCAACGCATTATGAGTTTTTTTCACTTTTTAGAAGAATTTCGCATTTTCAAATTCAATAAAAAATCAACCTTTTTAAAGAAAGTTCTACTTTTACGAATTTGTTCCCAAAAAAGATTAGTTTTTAACACTTCTTTCTACATATGTAAATGCAATTCGAAATTAAAATTCACAAGATTTAAAATCATACAATTTAAAATTTAACATCGCAATTCGTATTACCAAGATCTATAATTATACATCGCAATTAATATTCCTACGATTTAAAATTGCATATTGCAATCCGTATTCAAGCAATTTAAAATTATGCATCGTGATTTGTGCTTGCATTATTTAACATTACCTGTTTTATTCACAATTGGTATTCAAGCAATTTAAAAATTTCACATAGGAATTCGCATTCATATAATTTTAAAATCTGACATGGAGATTTGTATTCATGTAATTTAAAATTACACATTGCGATTAATATTCAGGAGATTTAAAAATCTCACAACGGGATTTGCACTAACGCAATTTAGAAAAAAAAAGGAAGAAAGAAAAGAAGAAAATTATATATAATTATATATATATATTCACTAAGTTGACATTCCAAACAAAGTTCTACCGGGATTAAAAACAAAATACTGCTGGTTTAAAACACAATCAAAATATGTAACCTTCAATCTAATGAATGGACAGTAACTTGGCAAATGTCATGTTCAGAGTATTCTTCTTCTGAAAATTAACAAAAAAATGTTTTCTATAATATTTCATTCATTAAATACATAAATAATTACAAATTCGCAAAATCACTTCCTCACTTTTTGNTAATTGATTAAGATGATTAATTATGTAATCAAAATAACTGAATCATGCATTACTCAACTTTAGTACATTACACATAAAAAAAAAATATAACAAAGAACAGCAGACAACTTTTTGTGTACCCAAAATAGATGGAGGTGAGATAGATGTTTACCTCATTCTAATGAATCATCCATTTCCATCATAAGATCTTCAGACAAAGCAGATGACTCAACACAATACGTCATGCTAAAAATAAGAAACATAAAAGAGTCAGAATTATTGCTAATACAGTAAAACCTCGTTGCAACAATATTTTTGGGAACAAATAAATTTTTTGTAGAGGGATATATTGTTATATCGAAGGCCTGCATGTTTTGGGGACACAATTATATATTTTTTTAAATTTTAAGGTTATATTAACTATAATTGTATATATTAATTTGCTGATAGGTTGATTAGAGTTAAATATCAAAAACAATTGAAATAAAATAAGATGGCAAACATAAGAGCTTTTATTGAAAACAATCCAATAATTTTGTTTCCTTATTCATTCTTCTGACTGTTACATCGACCCACAAAGCATCAATTGAGTTCAAAATCGAAAATGATTTTCGTTTGTGATTGGTATTCCACCCACCTTCTACGAAAAAAATTCCCTTTTTGGTTCTAATGTGATGCTTGTGGTCATTTGTGACTCATGATCAGCTTTTAACATTGAGGAAATTAAATCAGATAGGAATGTTACATCTGTGACTTCTTAAGAGATAAGGGAGGCAATTCTAAAAATGGAAGGTCTTGGGGTGATCAGCAGTGAGTCTTTTCTTGTCAGAAAAAAATGGAAAAATGGCAGAAGATGATAAAATAAGATTTTTTACATTATTTGAAAACCAATAATAAATGGAGAAAATAAGGTTGAAATTTGGGAAGAAATTTTTTTTTACAGGGGTTTATTGCTTTAGAGAATATCATAATATTGAGAGGAGAATAACATTAAATCATGTGACAGCTCGTAGGGACCACCAAACATTATCGTAATAGAGGGAGTTATTGTTGTATCGGATATCATAGTAGCGAGAGTTCACTGTATCATTATTTGGAAGCCATATGAAAATAATATAAGTCCCACTAATATTATTTTCAAATAGCATTGAAACGGAATGAAATATTTCATTGGAACTGATCTTTCCCTGTAATATGACTTTCTGTTTATCATTACTAGTTGAATTAGTTAAACATAATCTATGAAACTATTCAGTTGTTGATATTTCATTCGAGGAGGACACCATTCTCAATTTCATTCCTTAATTGTCACCTTTCTATCTCGATCTATTCTACTAGTAAGTCTTTCATTTCTTTTAATGATTATCAACATTTACAACAAGAAATATAAGAAAGTATTAAATACTTAACTGTAATTAAAAATTTATAGTGTGGTATAAGTACCAAATTAAAAATTTTACAAAAAATTAGAAAATAACATTGAATATTATATATGTATTCGTGAAAATGTAAAATAGACATTATTTAATGGGACAAAAAAAAAAGTTTCGCACACTTTAGATAATTTTTTAATAATTTGGTAAATAAAGGGTCAAAAAAAAAAAAAAACAAGCATTCAACTAAATGGTTTGTTCATTGATCTGGTGCCAATATGCCCATTTTATTTCTTAAATAAAATAAAAAAAATTCTACACGAAAAGTTTTGTGTGTCTTAACCGCTTCCCTGATTATTCCAAGGTTGGCAAGTTTCTGCCGAGGTGGTTAAAACCACTGGTAGAAACCAGTTAAAACCGGCATGGCAAGAACCCTTTTCTGCCACATTTGTGGCAGAAGTTCAGAAAATGGTATAAAAGTGCTGAGATTGACATATAATGGATAATTCATAGAAAAAACAATTAAATGTTAAGCAAAGTACAATTTATTTACAAAATTACCACCATTCAAAATCAAATATTACATTGTTTGCCCTCTGCAGTAATACCTGTATATAACAAAAGACAAGTTTTGTTGCAGTTTCTAAAACTAAACAATTTTTCAATTTGCTATGCACGAACGAGAAATTTGAGAAGATTCTCTCAAATCCAGCAGGCATTGCCATCCACAAAAGATTCAAACTCTTACTGTTATGATAGTTGGATTGTTGCGATGCAAATTATGTCTTGAAAAGAAAAAAACTATTTGAAAATAGCTCTATACAGTTATGTTAAGAGTTAAATGATAATTACTGAATTTCAAAATTTAATATAATAAACGAAAATCTAGTATTTATATTTATTATTACATTACTTTATTCTTCATTTAATATAAATATTTGATATACTGCACCTTTATATTTAATTAAACAAAATAATATATATTTACATACAATGAATTAAAAAGGATGTTACAGTTACATGGAGTTAAATTTTTCAGTTTACATAAACAAAATGTCATTAAGCAATTACTAGAACTAATATAGAAGTTTTTTTTAGTTTCCGCCAGTTTTTGCCGGTTTTTACCGGTTATAACCAGTTTCTGCCACTGGCATGGCAAAAACCAGTTTCTGCTGGCAAAAAGTCAACCCTGGATTATTCCGAGTTAACTCCGATATGTATATACTGCAAATATTTACAATCCCCAGTAAATGATGAAATAGCAGAATTCGTCAATACGTTTTTTGTTTTATCACGTTTTTATTCAGACGGAAACAAAACAAAAAATAATAATAATCTGCTGTGATTGAAAGCTTGCCAATATTTGTTTGAGAGTTTTGCTGTTTGTGGGACTGCCGACGTGTTTTGTTCAATTGTATATACGATGGTTGATGAGTTTACATAGAACAAAAAGTAAAAGAATGGCATTCGTTAGCGAAAATGAAAGTAATGTAGATGACTTAGCAGATTAACTTTTTTCAGGTGCCCGAGATAATTCAGGTTAGTAAACTGATGATAAATTAAATATTTTTCACACATAAAAAATTTAAAATTTCAACTTAGAACTTCTATATTATGTTTTGTCTTAGTTCCTTGTATTTAATAATGAAATAATAAAATATGTCGATATTTCACATTTTTTTAAACAAAAAATTAGTAAGGGAAGCAATTAAATAAAATATAATTTTTTGTGTGTCTTAGTGAATGTAATGTAGGCATATTTTAATGAAAACAACACCCCATTTTATAAAATTTATATGTTTAACCTAAAATTGGTTTTAAAAAAAATTACAATTTCAAGAACATATTTATAAATAAAATTTGAAAGGAAATGCATATACTAACCCCATGGCATAACAAGTGAAGAAGACGATTCTCTTCAGACGCTTGTTAAAAAAAAAGTAATTGAAAGACCAGAGGCAACCATCTTCTCCGTAAGGATCACTGTCTAGATCAGGGTTATAACTGAAACATTTATTTTTATGAGTAACTCATACATACATAATATTGTTTAAAAACATTTTCAAAAACAAATGTAGTTTTAAGATTTATTTTCGATCTCTCAATAAAGATCTCACGTGATAAGAACAACAGAAAAAGTTTTTAGAAGGAAATGGAAACTTTCATTGATTAAAATACTCTTAGTCATTCCAACTCAGAAAACTTACTCAATAACTCAGAAACAACAACTTACAACTCAGAAATACTCTTAGTCATTCAACTTGATTCATTTTAAAGTTAACAAAAATAAGCATTATAGATGATGAACACACTGAACATTGTAACTATCCAGTTACTGAATTTTAACTCATGAAGAATAAACTCATAATTGCGACAAGTTGGATAATATTAAAATAAATTATAAAATCATAAACACACTTTTTATACAAAAAGCAAAAAAAAAAAAAAAGAAGGAAAAAAAGCCACATTTTAAAATTTATTGAGGAGACCATTCTTCAGGATAAACACCATGTAGGCAATAATATGTTTCTGCGTTTTAACAAGTAAAAATTCCAGAAATTCATAAAGTTAGTTCTAGCATCTAGAAGAGGGGTTTCCAACTTACATGAGGCCAGGGGCCACAATTAAAAACACAAATCAAATGGCGGGCCGCAACTTTATAAAAATTTTATGTAGGAGTCTTTTATGTTTGAAGGATCATTAAATATTACTGTCAGATTTTTACCAAGTTGTACAAACAAAACAAAAGTATTGAAGTACAAATTAAAATAAGAAGTAGATTTTTAAAAATATTTAATTGCATATTAAAATTAATGAGCATCCATGTATTAAACAATTAATGTGCAACAGATATCTAATTGTTAAGATATAAAACTTTGAAAAGGTTGGTATTAAAACTTACATAGTAGCAAACAAAATCTTCAATGACAAAATTGAGGTTTGTCTGCTGCAATCACCAGAGAATAGATATTTACATTTTAAATTTAAAATTTACAAATGTGTGTATAAATATTTTCTCCCAAAATGAGTGGTTTCGAAAAGTTAAATCGGAGAATTTTTTCGAGAAAATTTCTGATACATACATGGTAAATTATATTCACAAAATACATAAAAATGAAATAAAAAAGAGCAACATACACGATTATTTTTGTATTTGAATAAATATTTTCTTGGATGGAAAACCTGAGAAATTTTTCTTTGCACCGCTAGTATGATAAATTTCACAGAAACGAAGAAATTAGATTTTTATTAGCGAGAAAAGTATTTTAAACCCATATAGATTTTTTATGAAAATTGTCCGCAAAAAATAACAATTAATATATTTTAGTTCGCGGGCCACAAAAAAAAGCTTCACAGGCCGGATCCGGCCCCCGGGCCGCCAGTTGGAAACCACTGATCTAGAAATATGAATTAGTTTGTTGTAAAAATATCACAATGTGTTGGAATGTTGTTTTGTTATTGTTCGTTTAAACTATATTAATTTTATGCTATTCATTTTACTGAAGGAAAAAAGATTTTAATAACTTTAGAAAGCTGTCAAATTTTTATTCTTCCTGAGTTAAAAGAAGATTGCAGTCATATCTTACAATTGTAATTGATTAAGATGATTGATTAAATGCTACTATTACTGTTAAAAATACAATTACATGATACACTTTCACGCATGAAACATCTATGTATTTTAAACTATATATAAATATATTAAATGAAATAGCTGGCTTTGTCTTAATTAAAACTAATATGGACTTCAAATATACAGAGTTTTAAAGATCACATGAGTTAATATACAATCATAATTAGACAATTTATAACTTATTAATATTGATTGGTAATGAACTTTATTTATTGGTAATGAACTTTAGATTTTTATTACAAATTGTTTTTCCTTTAATAAATATTTAAAAATTACTAGCAAAAAATAGTTTCTTTTTAATATACACAATAAGCACATAAGGGCTGAGTTGCCAACATAGATAGGAAAAAATCCTGTAGATTTTATGAAATATAAATTTCATGATGATTGCTGCATAATGTAGTAAATATTTTACACATAGGGAATTTTAGAGATTTTTTTAGACATCAAAATAGAAAAACAGCAATATTTTCCAGTTACAATAGACATTAAAATGCTTGAAATGTTACATATTATGTTTACTTATAATTTCGAATATTAATAGGCATTTAATTCTTCAAAGGAAGTTAGAAGATTTTTTTTAAAAAATTTATTTAAAAATAGAGTTTTGAATTAAAATAAACTGGACACTTTAGAACAAAAAAAGTTTCAAACTGATTTTTATAAATGAGGTTCGTGTATGTATTATGTATTGGTAATACTTATTTAAATATTTTAGCAAGCAAGCAATAATCTGTACAAAAAATCTATTCCAATGGAGATTTTTTTTGGAAACTTACTCAATTTTAGAGAATTTTCTAAAATGTACAAAAACCAGGAGAATTTTAATTCAACCAGTTGACCAGGAGAAACTGGCAAAATCCAGTAGAGGTTTATTTAGAGCTATAAGTGTTTAAACTATTTAAAAAATTAATGGGCTTTGTAAAAAGCCCCATTACCGAAATATAAAATCTCAATATCCGAAATATCTTACGGAAATATAAAATATTAATTGATAGTTAGGCTTACTAGTATCCTGAACAAAAAATTGGAAATTTGTTTCTAAAATGATACTCAAAAAACATCTCCAAAAAAAGACAGAAATTTTTTGTTTTGGGAACAGCAGAAGGATGCTAATAAGCCTTATTGAGAGAGAATACCTGTATATGTCACATTCAGACAAAGTAATTTCATGATCAATGGCAGACCACAGTTGAGACTTGAGTGGTTCATATTCATTACTTGCACTTAGATTGCCATCAATGGTACTCACTACCCACTGCAAAATAGGAATGAATAAAAACATATGCTCTACACCCATGTTTGTTTGTTTTTTTTTCCACTAAAAATTTAACTTCTCCAATTCATTAATTAGTATAAAAAATCCACATCAGAAATTTATACTTTAAGAAATCAGATTTAACACTAAACGTACCAAAACTTAATATACACCTATTTCTATTACAGCCGATCAAATGAATGGACTGAATGTCTTTTGATTGAATGTATAAAATATGGATGTTAGGAAGGAAATAAGCTAAAAAAAAACTTTATTATAATTAAACAAAATTGCATATTTCCAATTTTTATAAATTACAAACACAAAGAATTTCTATAATTCTTACAATTAATATTATTTCTTCTAAGAACATGTGCTGTCTAGATTGTTTAGACATTTTTCTGGGTAAAAACTAACAGTTAGTTAGAAATAAAGCAAAGCTATCAAAATAAAATATAAGCAACTTACCAAAACATTAAATTTTTTGTCACCCTTTTTATGACACAAAAATGCCAATCTAAAAATTTAAGATACTTTCTTGAAATTTGAATTCACAGTTATTCCGATTGAACTAACTACGCGATAGTCTTTGCAGAAATATGTGACTAATTGAATGCAATAAGTTGAACACGCATTACATCGTAATGTCTGATTCAATAACCTTATAAAGCAATAAATTGTACACCCGGTCAAATGACCGGTTGTGGTAGAAATAGGTATGCAACAAGTATTATTCGAAACAAACAAAATGCAAATATATATATAGATAGATACAATATTAATTGTATATAATTCTTAGAAAAAGTCATAAAGTCAAATGTGCAAAAACAATAAGATGAAATGCACATTTTCGATGCAGAAGTTCTTAAATTGTCATTTCACTGGTTATGGTATGCGTAGTGTTAAACAATGTTTAATTTTATTCTAGATAGTTCAAAATATTAATTATAGATCGGCATTAAATTTTTTTTATTAGATTTAGCTTATATCTTTAGAAAAAAACTGAACTTTGAATGTTAAACTCTTGCTTCTGGAATATATTTCAGATAAACGTGCGAAAATTGAGGAAAAAAAATTCTTTTTAATTTTATTTGTCATTCTCATCAAAATGTTAAAAATAGATTATTTAAAAAAAAACGCTAACAAAATAACTACTATATTCAATATTTTAACATAAATGGGAAATATTAATGGATCACAGCAATTTTTGCTCAAATTATAACAAAATAAATCAAATGACATATTTTTTGTAACAAATATAATAAACTAATACAAGAATGTTATTATTTATATCAACTGTTATGAATTCCCCATGTCCTCAGATTCCTTTGACTTTTTGACAAATTCTAAAAGTCCGATAAATGATGCAAAACTGACAAACTTTAGCACTAAAATTAAAAGACAATGGTAAATTGCATTAGACTGAGTTCAGGTTTCAAGGAAATAAAGCACAGATCTTGAAAAAACTAAGGTGAGGAATTCCAAAATTGGCGTATTTGTGCTGTCTAAATCGAGTTTGGGTGTCACAAGTAAGGGGTCAAAGTGAAATTATAGGCAGTTTAATTTCCAATATCAGAAAAACTTCTTAAGTTAGAAGAAAAGACTGAAATTGTGAGGTCATTAATTTTTATGCAAAATAACAATTTAAAAATTCAATCATAATTTCTGAATCAGTAATAGCAATATACATTAAGGAAGTTAGATAAGTAAATAATGTATTTATCACAAAAATAGAGAAAGGATTTCAAATGAAAAATCTTATAAAAGAGAAAGGTAAAAAAGAGTGCTATATAGTTAACAATTTCATGATAGTGAATCGATTCCTGTGACATCACTTAAATTTAAATAATTCTTTTCATTTCAGATTAGTTTTTGTCATGTTTTCAAACATGGATATTATACTTTGGCAGTAAATAACTTATTTTGTTTTAGTGAATTTCATTATCTTCGATTTTGGCTGCAGTTCATAATTTAATTTTTTCAAAACTTCTTCATTTCTTTTTCACTATTTTCTGCTTTTTTTTTAGAAGTGTCAATGGGCTTCTTTTTAAGTGATGACATAGGAATTGATGCACTTGACAAAAAGTAGAAGATTCTTCACCCCTGACAACCAATCTAATGTTACATATTTTTTTCTTGGATCACTTTCATGTCCTCTCTTGCAAAGTTGATGGGCACTCTAAATTCATCCTTTATTCACAGAATATGTAACACTGATAATTTTTTTAAAAAGTTCTTTGGGTAAAACTTTTTTTTAAGTATTTCTCCATAACCACGTGTATCATTTGAAAAAAAAAAGCTGTTTTGAACAGTAATGCAAATATTGTCTAAAATATTTAAATATCGAGTCATAATTCAAAGCAAAATGTTTCATATACAAGTCCATTTATAATAACCATTGATCTCAAAATTGAAGAGCCTTAAGCCCATGTAGAATAACCATTGATCTCAAAATTAAAGAGCCTTAAGCCCATTTATAATAACCAAAGTGCCTTAAAACCCTTTGACAATACCTGATTCTTATGGCAGTGATTTACCTTTTGCCTTGTTAAGTATTCTTTCTAGAACGCAATTTAGACAAGAAAACTATTTAACTAAAAGTAGCTCACTCTTAAGCTGTGTTCTCGGCTGAATTCTTCACTTTTGGCATGGCTGAAATCATAATCAGGAGAGAAAGAAGCATTCAGAGTGGCAATTAAGTAACTCAGTGTCTTGCGATTGATGGTATCACAGAGAGGACCTTCCCCTTCAGAACTCTGGCTACAAAGAATTAACAAACCTTTTAATATGATAAAATATTGAGAATTTTTTTCATAAATAAACATTTATAAAATACCATAGGACTTTTCTTCAATTTAAAATTAAATTTTTTTTCTTCCCTCAACAAAAGCTGAAAATCTGGTTATTTCTCTCATCAATTTTACATAAAATTAATGACAAAAATGAACAAATAAGATACGTTAAAACGTAAGTGCCAATATATAAGATAAGTAAGTGTCAATATATTTGAGAAATGATTTATAAATATATTACAATCGATGCATTCTTAATGGGTCATCCCTGTAAAAGTTTGGCCCATTTCCGTCATAAATTTTACATAGAATTCCTATGGGTTTATTTTAATGACAAAATGGGAAACATGATAAATATTTTAAACCGGTGATAGAAATATTTACAAATAGTCCCTATGGCAGAATTTTGAAATTTGGCTACTAGTCAGTGGCTGGTTGCAGTATTTTTAACAGAGGCTACTTTTTGAAATAATTAAAAAATTTGTGATGCTAAAGCATTTGAGTGTAAGGCATTTTAAGCCTTTTTCAAATTATGGTAAACACTAGAAGCATTGCTAAAAATACGATAAATTTTAATAAACAAACATAAAATAAAATTTTTTTCAGAAAATTATAAAATATTTATAATGTTACTATATGTATTTAAAAAAAATTTATAATAAAATGCACACGATGTGCATTTTCAAGGAAAAAATGGAAAGCGGTTAACAAGGAGCAAAAGTGTTTTAATCGCAATTCGTTACATTTAGTCGACCTATGGCCGGTAGGACCGCTAATTTTGTTCTATAACAAGTTTCAATTATGAACTTTAATTCACAGTACTTTTGTTTTTAAAAAAACTAAAATATTTATCTTTGGTAATGTGAATCATTTCGAAGAACAGTTTTTAATACAATTCACAATTTTGAAAATCACAAATTTGAGTAATCACTTTTTAACTAGCTTTATTTTCCCCAATTTTCTAACCATACATTTAACTAATCACTTTTTGATACTATTTCTTTGAACAGATTTCATCACAAATGTCATTTTTTGGCAGTTAGAGATATACATTTGTTCGTGGTATTTAGGAGCCCGATATTTCAATACAATGTTATTGCAATCCGAAACATTAAAAAACTTGAGGAAAACGTGAGTTTTTAAACTGCTCACTGTTTATAATTTATTTAGTTTAGGTGAGTTTTTTTTTGTTGGAAAAAACGAAAAAGAAAACATTTTCTATTTAAAATTCATAAAATCTGTAAGAATAAAAAAAAAGAAGTATTATAACAAATAAATATTGAATCTTATTTTGTATCATAATATTTTGTTTTATTTTTTGTTTAAACCCTATAAATTTTCTTTAATTAAAATATGTATGTATTTCTTTACACTTTCATTCGGTGAGCATTACCATTTATTTTAAAAGATTTATATATTTTCTACCTAATCTTTATTTTCATATTTTTGTTCGATAAATTAATTATAAAAAGGACAACATTTTTTAGATAAAAGCATCAATTTCTTCATTTTTAGATAAATTCAAATAATTAAAAGTATTCAATTTTCTGAAAATATATGACTGATTTTCTTGATAAAAAAAAATTCAGTGCTTAGAATACTAACGTTTATATCAAAATTATCATATTTGCTGCAACATGATTAAATATGTGCATGGCCCTTCATTAGTCCATTTTCTATGCAATTCTTCTTCACTCAAAAAGGTTGTGCACGCCTATTTCAATTGATCAAATTAAAATTCTGTACCCATGTTTCTTTGGGTTGCACAACATCCCAATGTATCATGACATTGATTACAAATTGCAAAAATTAAAAATTCAGAAACTATTGAGCATTAAAATATTTTACTCCATTATGTAATGGCTTAGGTATAGAAAACAAACTGGTATTAAAATGTTAAACAATAATAATAATAAAAAAATTGAACATTTAAAAAACGTGTAGCAGAGAGCTCCCTAAGAAAGAAATTCATTTATATACCACCTCTCCAAAGAAAAAAAACTTATAAAAATTTAACTAGTAGAGAATAATACTAATAAATCTTAGGAGGAAATTTTTAGGAATCTTTCCTAAAAATTCTTAGGAAGAACACTAATGTATAGTATAAAGAAAAAGAGATACATAATACCTGTAGCTTTTACTTGGACTGTTTGCAACCATCATACTTCGAGGAGGTGACAACGCCTGCAGATCATTTGCCTTTGCCTCAGCATTCATAATTTTGAAAAGTTTTTTATGGTCACCAGCCATTTTACAAGAGTAACTTTCAATTCTAAATAAGGGAGAAAAAATGGTTAGTCTTAAATAAAATGAGTTAATAACTAAAGATCTTTAAATCAAAACAAGAAAATTTAATTCAGTTTTTTATAAGACTGAATTTATAATAATAAAGTTGAAAATAAAAAAATTATGGATTTTACTTTCAAGTTAAATACTTTAGTTCCTGTAACAAGATATTTTTTATGAGATAAGGTTACTAGCCCTAAACTTAATCCCCAACCAGGAACTGCACTGCAGAAACTAAGTTTAAGGAAAAACTCGGATGTAAAGGTCTAGTTCAACCTTGTCTAAGTTAAGCACTCTGGAGTCAGTTTAAGTAACGAATTTTAACCTTAATTCTTTTGTTCAAAATCGAAGCACTTTTCATCTTGCTTTCATGGATGTTTTGTTCATTGCTTTATCAGTTTTAAATTATAAATATGTTTCTATTAATGAGGAAACATAATATGCCTTTTTAGTAGTGAATTGTAGGTTTTTTTTTCTGGATTTTCTTTAGTGTTTACAAAATCTTATGAAAGAATGCATCTTTTGGAACACATTTTTTGATCTTCATCAAGAAATATTTAGAGAATCAGTTGATAAATTTACAAAATGATAAGGGGCTTTTCACAAATTTCATTTTATACAATTACACAAGAATTAAATAAATTACACCGCCATTGTCTGGGATCATCTCCATAAAAGTATCTCTTCTTTCGGATGTTTTATTTATTTCTTAATACCATCACGCCTTGTTGTCTGAACCATCATTAGAAGGGCATTATCATTTGTTAATAAATCTTGTTTAACAGTACAAAATGTAATTTGTGGAAAATTTCTTATTATTTTGAGCTCACTTTTAAAAAGTAAGCTCAAAATAAGCTTACTTTTAAAAAGTACACAGAAAATTGCTTGAAACTTTTTAAATTTTTAAGATATTCAAATTGAACTTTCTTTATTAGTTATCAATCATGATTCACTACAAAATCAAGAATTAATTTTTTCTGCTCTTGCTCAGTTAAAAAGAATTACTTTAATTACTCATACTTTGCACAGTTCTTAACGATTTTTTCTAACATGCAATTATTGAATATGATAAGCAAAATAATAGTTATAAGTTATAAATTTATCATTACATTTTTTGGCATAGGCAGGGTTGGGTTTTTGACGTCAAAAAGTGGTTTTTGACATGACAAGGGTATAATACTGGTTTAAACCGTCAAAAATCCGTCAAAAATGTCAAAAACTGAAGTTTGCCAAGAAAATATATAAACTTCAAAACTACCAACAGTTGCCATGCATTATATTGAAATTTAATTATACTATANAAATTTATTTTTTCTAGAACATATTTAGAAACACTATCCTTTAAAAAATATATAAATTTTATGTATTAATTAAATTTCACATATGAATATAGGTTTTTGACATTTTCGACATTTTTGACAGTGAGATTTTTGATGTGACGGTTTAAACCATGGTTTAAACTGTCAAAAACTGTCACATGTAGAAACCTGCCAACCCTGGGCATAGGGTGTTCAAAAATGTTTTTTTTTTCAGTTTGTAATTAATTGTCGATCCCTCAAACCTCAAAGAGCTTTGAAATTAATTGATATGTGGGAGAAATCGCACAATCTAATCTCTTCTAAATTTATAAACTGATTCTCTAAGTATTTTTTGAGAAATATCAAAAAATGTGTTAGTATTGAAGTGTTTCCTTTATTTTGTGCAACCCCTGTATATGTGTATGTAAATAACCATTACATAAAATCATTTTGATTCTTAGACATTCAGTCGATGCTCCTAGTTGACGCTGATTCCTAGACACTAAGTTAAAAAACCATTGATATAGATGTAATTTTTACAATAATCTGTTCAGTGAGAATTGATAGCAAAAATAAATAAAGCAACCTATAAGCAGGTGGTCTGAATAAATCTAATCTGGAAAGAAAAAAAAACTAGCAGAAATAGGCAATGAAGGCAAAAAACAGCAAATCTTTATATTTGCACCTGCTGTCGATTTTCCCTGAACAGAGTATAAAATTTGTGAATAAACAAAATTTTCACACATACATTGTTGACAACAAGTAGGCAATGTTGGTTAGAAACAGAAAAATTTTATGTTTACGATGGCAATCCGTTTTCAATGAACACAGTATCTAACTTGCTAAGAAAAAATTTGGAGCAAGAAGAGTTAACCATATAATATATACCCATACACTATGCTACTTTATCTGTAACTAAAATGATGTATTTGAGCAAAAATTTATAAATAGGCAATATTCCCATCCCCGTGGCAGAATCTTGGTGACACAGTGACATTGTCGTGGAACATTGCAGAATTCTTGGAGAAAGATTTTTAATTTGGAAAGCAAAGAAGATTTTTTTTCTCTTCCTAATCTGCAGTTTTTCGAAATATTTTTTTCCTGCAGAACTCCCCCCCCCCTTTCTGCAGAATTATATTAAAAAAATGCCTTTCTCCCATGTCGGAGGTGGAACGAATGCTCATTACTTTTTTTTCCTTTTCTACTTTCTTTTGAGAATAAAAATATTCTGCATTGACTGGCTTTAGCTAGAATTTCAGATAGATATTATAAAAAGTAATTTCCAAAGAGAAAAATTTAAAATTGTATACCTTGTAAATCTTCTGAAAGGCTATTTTTAGAGTATCAGCAAAATTACTACATTACTAAAATATTGACTAAGTTACGATAAAGCACTGCACAATCGAGATTTGGAAGAATTAGTGGAAATATTTTACAATAATCCTGACTCTATTAATTTGTTAAAGGTTATTTTTCTAACATAACAGCTGATTGATGCATATGTGATCCACAAAATTACTAAAAAAAGGCTTAAAAAATGAGTGTCAGCCTTTTAAAAATTTAACTTAGTATATTTATTGGAAAAACTTATTTATCTTTGAGGAATTTCATTTTAAGACCAACTTTATAAACAAGTATTTATCTGGAATACCAATGTTATGATTATGTCTACATAACTTACCTTCGTATAATCTATTTACAGGGTATCTGCTATATTTTAGATTTTCAAACTCAGGACTTTTCATGACTAATTCCTAATTTTTCATGACTAAATGAAGATACTATTTTCGCCGACAAAAACACAACAGTAAATTAAAAAAAGCATTATAATAACATTAATTGGAATGGTAGGTATAACCAAAACTGTTATACTTTGCACCTTCATATTTAAAGATTTTAAATTTAAAAATCAGAGTGAAGAAAGAGTTGAAGCTATAAAATAGCTGAAAAAATACAAAAGCAAATATTTGTATTTGTTTCGCAGAATTATATTCTAAAGATACTTTTCTTGTTCATTTGAGAGAATAAAAAAAAATTCGCCAAGGACTGGCATGCATCAGCTAGAATTTTAAATTAATAAAACAAAAATAATAACAAAAATTCTGAAATCACAGAAGTTTAAAAGATAATTCACTTCAGAAATGATTTTTTTGTTTTTTGAATGAACAATATAATTTTTAAAGAACATGATAAAAACATTCTATACATTTTAATAAAATATGACTATGAGAGGGGATTTTGTTACAAATTCAGATATTCGGGACACCATGAAATTTAGGTGTGGGGGGGGGGTGAATCCCATTTTAAAAATTTGATTTTTCCGAGACCTAAATCCATGACCAGGAGTTTGTCCAGGCCGAATTTACTACCGTTTAGCGGTACCTTCACAAATTCAACTTTAGGAAACACAAATTCAACTTTAGGAAAAATGGTAGTTCCACAAAATACTTTTTCTTAAAATTTTATTTTTGCATCCCTTAAGAATCGATAAATCCATATTTTTGTGTTAAATTTTAAATATAATTTCTCACAAATTATGACTAAATTTTCACAAAATAGGCATCTCTAGGAAAAACCTAGACAGACCCTTGATGACTTTCCATGATTTTTTAAAAAATATAGTTAAGATCATGACAAATTTTGTTCAATACCGAAATTCATGACTTTCCAAGGGAGCAGATTATTAACCACTTAATCGGTAACTGTGTTGCAATTTTCTACTTAAATATAAATGTCAGTTACTATGCTCACATCTTTGTTATATTTTTCAAATGAATTAATAAAAGCTTCAACTAAAATCATAACAAAATCAATCAAAGCAATAAAACTTTTCATGCGTGATAGAAAAATGATTTAATAAGGGAAAACTCCCTCTGTAAATTTTTAATTTTTTCAAAAATCTGAATAAATGATACTTAGAACATTACAACAATACTTACTCAGCATTACTTTCAAACTTGTTTAACAATACTCTTTATCAGTACTTACTTTGATTGTATTGTTTTTTATACTAAGAGCAATAAAATGATACAATTTGATAGAATGAAAGTCAGAATGATTTCAGAATTTTTAATTGTTTTTGCTATATGCATTGAAGATTTTGAAAATATTTCAATATTAAGAAAATTTAACAAATTATNGGTACCTTTTCATAGATGACGGTTGACATGGTCTAATACTCCTCTCCCCACAGTATCAAAAAAATTTCCTTCCAGATATGAAATTTCAAAATCATTAAAATAAGCGTAATTACCTTCCTCGAATGACACTCTCACCAGTTTGGAAACGAAGAGCAGAATTTATAGCTTCAAATATACTGCTTTCCAAAAACTTCATATCTTAGGTTGACGATGAAAATTTATATATAAAAAAATCGATAATGAAAATTAAAATTGCAATGAGTTTTTCAATATACTTCGCGGATGGGTGAACAACACTCTGTTTCTTCTGTGTTTTCTAGAGCAACTGCTTATAATTCTATATAACAAAGGATCTTTAAAAGGTACTTCATTCAGGTTTTTGTTCAGCATTGGGCAGCAGAGGAACGATAAACAAAGAATTCGCTCACTTAAAGAGCGAAAATTTGAGCTATTAGTAGTTCTCAAAACAAACGAAGCTGAAGTGCAAACAATGAAACAAATTAATTAAATGCCAAACAATTTTGTGGATGAACTTCACAATCTCCAGTTCTATGTCACCTTGTTTGACAAAAATATTTACATCAATTTGACATGACGAGAGTGTTGCCAAATTTCTTAGTTTTTTAAAATATTTTCTTTCTTGGAGAACCAATCAAAATGCTCAGAAAAGACGAGGATGTTGCTTGGCTGACGGGCTTTTTTGGACGGCGAAATGGGCTACAGGTGGCGTACAGCAGAACCCGTATGCTATGGCAACATTTCGACTGCTTTAACCATAAGCGTGTGGAGAGAATTTGGAAGTACGTTAGTTTCTGTCTCGATTTTCAATAAGACTAAAAAGTTTTTAGTTAAGAAAATATATGGAACTGAAAATACAGTACTTTTCTAAAAATAATGAGTTTGACTTACAAATTAGATAGTTCATTTGAGAATCAAATGTGTATATTGTTGTTGTAGTTCATTTATGTCGCACTAAAAATTCAAAATGGGCTATTGGAGAGGGTCTGGGAAACATACCTGAGGATAATCTAGAATATGGAATCACAAATTTGATCCTCTGCTGAAGGGATAGCACCCCCGCTTCGGTAGCCTAACGATCGACCTGCATGCGAAGTTGAGCATTTATACGGTAGAGCAGTTTAACGACCGATAGCGCCCAAATAGCTCCAGGCTTATAAGCTTTAGCCAAATAGAAGGACAGAACGAATGTAAATCCAGGGAAACAGCGGGAATCGAACCCGCTACCTCCACGCTTGACATATATGTACTAAAATGCTGTTCCCTTACGCTTGTGCCTCCACTTACCACGTTCTAATATTATTATCTTTTATTATAAATATTCAGATGTGTAAGCCATGTTTCTGAGTAATCATACTTTAAGGAAATTTGTGTCGCGACCCAGGCCCATACGCCAAGTAATCATACTTTAAAAATAACATTGATCAACATTCGAAAATAGCATTAAATTGTTGAAACAAATGTGATGATTGCACAACAGTAATTTTAATATTTTTCTTACCAAACGGCCGGATATATTAAATACGATTTTTGTTTGTATCTCATTGTGGATGAAGCTGACCTTTAAGTTCAAAATCATTTGACAGATCTCTTTAATTGTAATTTATAACAGTATATTAATGTTATTTGCACAAAAATAATTGTGAATGGTTAATAAGATTAAACCACCTTTCTGAATTACTTTATCTTAAAATGTAGTACATTATAATGTAAATTACATTATAATGTAATTTACTCAAACCCATTATAATGGGTTTGAGTTCTTATCTAAAAAGAATTGGTTCAATTATAATGTGTGAGAGAGATTTGGTCAGATGACTGATCAAATTATAGCAAGTTCGTATACCGATAGAACGATAATGGGTTCGTAAACTGATTAAATAGTAGCTGATTTTGTACAAGATTAGTGATTTTAACTGTCAGCAGGGGTAATTGTGAGCCCAAGTCGAAATTCCGGAAAATTTCTTGAGTTAAAAAAAAACAAAAAACAGTTTTAATTGAAAAAAATTTAAACAAGGTTTTTTTCCTATATTTCTTAGTTTACTTAAAATATATTTAAAATTTTACACATAGCTATGATGACCTGGAGAAGAAATTAAAATTTACAAATATGTCTTTCTTTCTTGAGTTTATGATTATAACAACTATTTACTGATAAAAAATGAATATTAATCATGAATATAAGCTTTATCTCTCTGGCTCTCCCTTACAAACAAATAAAATAAACTGTGTTTTTAAGTTCCACCTTTGAAAATTTGATTTCCGGAAACTTCTGTGATAAATGATATTTTGAAACGTCTGGACCTTCGATCTCCGGAAACTTCCAGATCACTGTTAGCGAAAATTCCGGATTTCCGGATTTTTTCCGGAGCACAATCACCCCTGTGTCAGTCGAAAGAGACGGGATTTGAAAAAGAATCAAGTTACTTCAGTATTTAAACCTATTCATTGCTCAAATCCACTACTCTCTTTTAGGAACTTGACCTTGTTATAATTTGGCCATTCCACAAAACCAGACTCTATAGAGTCTGGTTTTGTGGAATGGCCAATCAAATGGTGGAATCAAATGGTGGATAACTATAGTTATCCACCATTTGATTTCACTAATTTAAATAGGTGCTTTAATCTGTTACCATTAAATCAGTTTCCGAACAAGATTGGTTCTCTAACCTGTTAAAATTTGGTGGGTTTTTGTAACCAAGTTGTTGATCAGTATATCCTAATATCATCAATGAACTTGTTTAACTTACTCGCATTTGTTCAATACTTATAATCTTAATATTCACATCGTAAGCCTGATCTGATATCATAATCCATATTCAATGACACAGTTTCGTTTTTATGGGTACTGCATATTAATATTATTACATCAATAATCGGCCCCTATTTTTTTAAAATTTTTGAACACCGGTTCGTTACTTAGATCAGCAATTATAGAAGATTCTTCGGAGGGCCTATAGTCAGTGATGGTACCAGGGAGGAACTAGGTAGCCTTGGCAGTCAGTGAGATAAATTTTGGTGCGGTACTGCATATCAAATTAAATGAGATAATGATGAAATCAATTTTTTTATAACTTTCGAATCGAGTTGTTTTTAAGCATATGCAATTGTTGCAGAATTTATTAGCAAATGGGTATAATTAGGAGAATGTGTTTCCTCAAAACACTATTTCCTTATCTAATAATATGGAAAACTGGTTTTGCTATTTGGAGAAGATTGCAGTTTAAAATACGACTTTTTACGTGCAAAATCGTCAGTGGGGTAAATTTTTTTTTGCAGAATACTTTTACATTTCTTTCTTAAAAAAATAGATATTTTAGATTGCTTTTCAACAGAAAGTAAACCGACTGAATAAGTCCCAGTTTACAGGGTACTCAATGTATCTTTGCACTCAAATATAAAATTATATACTGGGAGTTAATTCAGCATGCATTTGATTTAATTACTTTGTATTTTCTACAGTTACCTTATAAACTAAAGAATCCATCGAATAGAGTTCAAAATTTTACTATAGTTTTCATCATTAGATTTCTGGCATGTCTTACTCTTAAGCTACCATCTCTTTTTAGCGAAGATATGTTTTAGCCAAAGGTTGTCTTCTTTATCAAATTTTTTCCGAATTAATTTTTACACTAGAATCTAACTTAACTGAATATGTCTGACTTCATTGATCTTCTCCTCAGCTAAAATGATATTCTTCGGTTGTAAAAATGACACACACACGAAATAGTCTTTTAATTACATCACTGATGGCTTAGCCATATTCGTATTAAATATAATATAAATATAAGGTCAATTGAATCAATATACTTAAGAATAATTTTAGGAATTAGGAGGTTTAACCTAAATAGGGGGGTTAATGTTGATCAATCATATATGATTAATGTAAAACACAGTTACAGCATGTTTTTTTGTATCGCATTAAAAATATACACAGTATTAGTCTGTAAAAGAAAATTTTCAAAAAGTATATTTCAGCAAGGTTTCTCAGCAAGGCCCTAAATCGTATTATCTTCTCCATTTGTCCTCAGTCTTTCTACTGATTTGATCTTTTCCTATGATTCTCGTTCTTTCGATACCCTTGGATAAGATGAAGAAGATTAGAGGGGTTGGGGTACAAGGTTTCACCATGAATTATTCATCTCTTCCTGTGAAAATCTGACTGAATGATTTAACTAATGTTGTATTTTTACTATACTTGCGATTTCCCACAATGTAACTCGGTGAATATTTTACCTTTTTCAAAGTTTTGACGTCTTTGCAGCCTCAAACCCTCTGCAGAACTATTAATTTTTTGAGGTTACCAATCTTCACCCGCTCTGTCCTTCTGTTATTAACCTGTAGAGTTCAGAGGTAAAGAAGTGCTAGTGTACTAATAGCGGTTTTTCTAGGCATTCCTTCAACTGATACCCTCAATTTTTGAAGAGTCAGATTAAATTTAATATTCGCTCTGGGTTGAGTCTAGAATTAATAAATAAGGAATGTGATAGTTTTCCATTTACTTTCACAGTAGTGATACTTGATACTTTGCAATTAAGGATGATTCATTATACCAAAAAGACCTTAAGTCAATTGAACAGTACATTCCAACTTTCCTTCTAAGGCTCTAGTATTTTTCACTGTTGGAAATAAATTGACATCAATTTTCAATCAAATACTTACAAAACTGGACGGAAATTCTAGTAAAAATTGAGCAAGATGTAATTTTCAAAATGTTCATACTTTCACATTTATGTTTGCCTCCAATGAATCCTTCCCACGTTGGGGTCGACGAAAATGAGGAGGTGGGGGTTACTTGCAAATAAGGGAAGTACTCTTTTTTTTTTTTCTATCACCCCTCGTGGATTTTTGGCATCCCGCACACGATAGGTACGATGGAAATTACCTCTGCAATTTGATGACCTGGAGCACTAACTGCATTAGCCAGTTTACATCGAATGTTTTAAATTGGTGGCATTTGCATGTATTAAATCATTAATTTCGCGTCAGATGACAATTTGTTTTTCTCATCACTTCTTATTAAATTTATATTTGTGTTAACAACGTTTCAAACTATTCCACAGATTGACTTCTCTTGCTACAGACCCTGAAACGAGAAGAACATTTTTAATATATTTTCATAGCATGTTGTTACAGTTACAAAAATCTTAACTAAGGTCAAAACAATTTTTTTCCGACTGCTCACTCTAGTGTCTGAAAATAAGCAACGACTGACTTTATTGTTCTCTCTGTTATTTGAAGGCTGAATTAAAACTTGTGGTTTTAGAGTCAATAATTATGCAAAGCTTGTTTTATCCATTGCATTTGATTTGCGGTTAAAGTAATAGAAGGTTTTGGTTGAGATGGCATTTTGAGGCTAAATTCAAACTTGTGATTGCTAGATCATGTCATCTAAAACGTTTCAAGATAAAATTCATTTTTGCGTTTGTGCTTACGTTGTCGTATAATGCCTGGGAGTGAATTAAAACTTTTAGTTTGTAGGTTAAAAATTGGGTAAATTTGTCCTACCCACGGAATTTTTTGGAAGGTAAGTTACGGAAAATTTTTGATGGGTGAATAATTTCGCAGGGTAAAGAAATGGAGGCGAAATCAAACTTTTGATTTTGTAGTCAAAAATTGTTTTGGTCGTAACTTTTTTCGGCAATCGCGCTAAGGAAATGGTCAAGTGAGCTAACAATTGTTTTTAATTAGACTAACAAATCAGATTAAATGTATGAAACTGTTTAAAAATAGCTTAGATTTATTAAAAATTGAGAAAAGTTATTTTGGCTATAATTTTTTTGGACGGGTTGTCTATCGTAAGGAAAATAATTCTACAATAGGCTATTGTTGGGATGAAATATTTAAGCTTTTAATTTTTATTTAAATGTAAATTTGTTTTGGTCATAATTTTTTTTTTTTTTTTTTTTTTTTTTTTTTTTTTTTTTT
>NC_092207.1:5958096-5974166 GCF_043381705.1 Parasteatoda tepidariorum | reverse complement strand
TGCACTAAAAACAAGTATAGTATTTTTGAATTTCATTTACTTGTAAGGCACAGAAAGTCAGATTTCTATCAAAACTCCATACTCAGATTGATTTAAATCAATTTATAAATTTGAAGATATATATGTTTTGCTTAAGATAAATTGGCTACAATGTTTGAATGTTACTTAAAATATTTATTGAAATGTTTGTTTAAAAACTCATAATATCCTTGAAACAAAGTGTTAAAAACTTTTTTTTAAAGCGTTTTTAACAAATTAATATTTTCTTGTACTATTATGCATAGATAATTACATAATTATTAAGTTCGATCGTAATGTTCAATTTCTAAATGAAAAAGTAAATGCAAGTTTTGTTACATTTTCTAAAAATGATCACGCAAATAAACGAAAGATTTCTTAATTTAAAAATAAATAAAATTGAAATTTATCAATATATTTACCTAACAGTATAGAAAGAAAATTTAAAAAATAAGTTCGTTAAAAATTATTTGTATGTTTAAAAAAAAGTGATAAATAAATTTTACAAAAAAACGCTTTTAAAAACACTATTTTTTATTATTATCATTTCAGATAAATAATTAAATTAAATTGAATAATGACCGAATTATGAACGAAAAACAAAGTAAGGTATAATTTCTTAAAAATAAAAACTAAAGAATTGTGACATTCGATAATATATTTAGCTAATTAACAAGTAATATGAAAAGAATATTTTTTTAAAAAAATTATTGTACTCTCTAATAAAACGAATTGCTAAATGATTTAAAGAAAAATGAATAAAATACGCAAACCTTTCAAATTTTTTTGAATAAACAAAGTTGATTGACTTATGTCCAAATCCAAATTACAAAAAATAAGTTTTGTTTTAACTTTATTTCTAAGAATAAAAACAACAAGTATATTATAAATTTAAAATCAGTAATAAAAACCCATTAAATTATTAGAAGTTTTAGTAAAAAAAATTTTAATAAATTAAAAGAAAGTAAAAAAATAACCTAACAAATTTAATTCTTTATGGGCGCCTTAAATTAGATTTCCGATAATTTTCACATTTAAAAATAAAAAAAAGTTTTGTTAAAAAAAACTTATCTAATTAATAAAGAAACTCTTCTTTATATATTCTTTCTATTAATAGATTGCCTTCAGAACAAGGTAACATCGGCGATCACGAAGTTAGTCCCACTGAAAATAATCTACAAGAAACGATATCAAGTCGCGTCAAAGAAAAACTAAGAGGCGCGAAAACTAACATGAGAGATTACGATATATGTTCTCAAAACTCTGATTCTACAGATCGCCAATCAAGGCCATTTCAACATAACGAAACGAACATCGTCTTCGACATCGGAACGTAAGACAAGAGTCTTATATCGCTATATAGTTTTCTTATATCCTTGCGTGCCTTATATCGCTATATCGTTTTGAGCTCGTTGTCTTAACTCGACGGCTTAAATCAGATTTGTGATGCATCGCCTGAAATGAAAGTCGCTGTATCGTCTTGCCGATATATGTGTTAAATCGATATGTCTCGCTACATCGATTTATAGCCCAGTCCTACTAACAAATCAGATTAAATATATGAAACTATTTAAAAATAGCTTAGATTTATTAAACATTGAGAAAAGTTATTTTGGCTATAATTTTTTTGAACGGGTTGTCTATCGTAAGGAAAATAATTCTACAATAGGCCATTGTTGGGATGAAATATTCAAGCTTTTAATCTTTATTTAAATGCAAATTTGTTTTGGTCATAAATTTTTTTTTTCGACACGAGGATGATCATTTCCTGCAACTGGCTAAAGCTCGGAGGCAAAATTCTAGCTTGTGTTATCCAGGTCAAAAATGAGTTAAACTTATTTTTGCCTTAACTTTAAGTGATTAGCTAACGATACTTTTTGATGGCCAAACGAGGGTTTCCTTTTTGAAGCAAATTTCAAAATTGTGTTTATCGAATTCACAATTTGTCTGAAATTCGCTTTTTTCGGGCACGTTTTCTTCCTACAATATGCAGGCTAATTTAATTCGATTATGAGCGAGGCAGTGGCTTAGGGTACTTGCCACCCAGTAGGGTAATGCAGGTCTAATTCCCAGCAATGTCTAATCTTTACGAATTCTGCTCCCGACTAGTACAAACCAGATGTTAAATATCCTCAAAGGTAGGCGAATCTTGGGTTCGGGTCCCCTTGCCATCGGGTTAACCGTGGGAGTTTTTCCTCACTCTGTAACGCAAATGCAGGCTAGTTCCATCAAAGCGTTTTACACAAAGGTTAAATTTATCCAGGAGTTAGAATGCAGTTTGACGGCGGTTACAAATAATTTTTTTTGATGGGTGGGATAACGAAATTTAAATAAATTTCCCACTAACAGATCTAAACAAAATTTGTTAATTTGGTTCAAAAGTTAGCTTAACCAGATAAGCTTTTTAGATAAAAAATTACCTTTACGCAGGTTAAAAACGAGCATTCCAACGACAGCATAATAGGTGCCAGGGGGAGAATCATGTAATCGTGGAGTTAAGGATTCCATATTTCATTACCAACTTCATGAGGGTGGTAATTAAATCAGCATTATGCATTGACCGCCTTTACTTTGAAGACGAGCTGGTACAAATGGATTTGAAGCCGGTGGACCTAAAGACTTTAGGGAGCGGATCCCGGTTCTCCCAGAACATAGCTTAGTGCCTTTACTCCTGGATCATAAGGGCTCTTTCTTTATCGCGTCCAAGAGAAAAAAATATTCAATATGGTCATCTAAGTTTTTTTTAGAGGAAAACAAAAACTTACGATATAAGTTTTAAAAATCGTCAGTTGCTTTTAAAAGTTAAAAAATTCTCTTTCGGCCGTTTTTCTTATTTTAATTAAAGATTTCACCGTTCTTGCAAACGTTTGAAGGTAAAATAGAGATCATTGGTTTCGAGTTAAAAAATTACCTGAAATTTGTGGTTTTAAAATATTTTAGCGGTCGGGAATGATGGAGGAAAAGAAAGACCGTAATGTTTTGATTAGTTATGCAGGGATGGATATACGTGAGACAAATCGCAAGCTTAGTAATTCTGAGTAAAAAGTCACGGATGAAAAAGATAAAAAGTAATAATAAAGTACTTATATCATTTCATTTTATAATGTAGCCATAGATTATAACGAAAAAAAAAGCAAAATTAAATTAATAGCAAAATACATTACGTATTAATCTATGTGTCATTTTAAGATTTCAACATAAAGTAAATTGGAAAAAAATCGGTAAAGTTGTTATATCAGTAATCAAAGTGAGATCCCTTTGTATTCGATTACATTTTCCAATCTCACATTCATGGACCCAGATAGCGTTCGTAAAGTGCTGGTATCAATATTTTTTCCTAACATCGACTGCATAAAGCAAATTAGTGTTGCTCTCGGATTGTCTACCAAATCATTAAACGTGCCTTACTAATATATTCCAACTATTTTGTACCGGATTCAGATCTGGGCTACGAAATGGCCACTTAAGGGATTTGGCCTCATTTGCTTTCATCCGGTTTTCAGTTGAATATGAAGTGCGGCATTGTTCTGTTACAAGGTTCAGTCTTCGGATGTGTTAAAGTGGAGCAACAGGAAGAATATTATCTCCCAATATATCCTGATGTACATAATTGAATTCATTTTAGTTCGCATAAATATAAATTTAGAAGTACAGCCTGCTGCAAAAGTGGCTCCAAACCATAACGGACCAACCACCAAATTGACGTTTGGACAATAAGAGTGGTCAGCCCGTATCGTCAGACATCTGATATACATCTGACACATATTGTCAGTCATCTGATTCATCCAAATTAAACGTCCACACCACTCCAATTCGTTTCTTTCTTAAGATGTTTCTTTGTTAAATTCCAAACGAAAATTTTTGTGTAATTTAATAAACGGATGTTTTCTTTTAATATTTTTAAACTGAATGTTCGGATTATTACTTTAATAATTTCTAACCGTGCTGCTGCATAGTAATTGCATTATTTATTTTGTGCAGATAAAATCTTAACGTGACACCACGGTGAAATCTTACCGTGACTGTCTTCTACGCAATATAAATGATTCATTCAAAAGTCAGAGTTAAAAGCAAGAAAAAAAACGATGCCAAGGCCTAAACTTACCGAGGCTGAAAAAGCCAAAGAGCGTAAACGGGAATACCTTAAGCGTTACACATAGAAGGAAAAACGAAAGAGTTCCGTTCGCAATCGCAAACGTGAAGCCCGTCCCTCACAAAAGTACCGAAGTGGTTGGGAGAATTGAACCTTACCAAAGAGCGAATGGTGACTCTCCGAACCCCTTTCATGCAAATACGGAACTTGGTGCTGATCACCAGTTAGGGATATAAGGATCCATTGTCAGCATACCCAATAACTTGCGCAAGACCGTAGACTGTCTTCCACGCAATATAAATTATTTATAAAAGGAATACATTGTCAACGTAACCAATAACTTGTACAAGGCTGTAGTCTGTCTTCCACGCAATATAAGTGATTCATTCACTATTCATTTAAAATTGAAAAAAATAAAAGCCTAGCTTTCAAATCCCATTTCATGTATGAACTTGTGAATCCGAAGCGGGTGTATGATGCAGCTTACAATCTCATTCAAACATAATTGTACCAATCCGAAAATGCTAATATCGATCCAGATTTTCTGTTCAATGTCTGTTTAATCATCAAGAGAATTTACACTGAATGTTTCTAAGCTGCATTCAAATATGTCCGTGAAATTATGTACCGAGCAGTTCAAGATTAACAATTAAAGATGAAAACACAATAAAGCTGCTTTTCCAAATAAAATTAAACAACCATTTTGCCAATGGGTAGATTTGTGATCATAATTTTTTAAAATTTCAGAGTTGTTTCTCGATGATTATACCAATTTTGCCATAATTTAACTAATATGCGAAACAAAAATAAAATTGTCGTGCAAAGAAATTAGGCTTTATATTTGAAGTAGAAAATAAATTTGCATATTCAGCCATAATAGTAGTGTTTCATATTAGGCGACTTTTTGCTCGGTTTTATATTTTTATTCAGCACACAATATACAACGTTAAATAATGTCAAAAAATGAGAATTTTTTTAAAAATGTTTACTATAAATATTTTCTCCGTAATTTCCGTTTATGAATATTTGTTATTTACCTACTGACATAAACATTGAAAACACATATCATTCATTGTTGACTCATGAATATTTCAAAAACCTTTCTTTGTCGATTCATGATTATCTATTGCAGAATCGGTGAAATTTAAAGCAGTCATTGGTATACAGTTTTTCAACGTTATTATTTGTGGGGAAAGCAAAGATATGTAAGAAACAACTCTAAATAAATCTTGATCTATAGGACTCAATGGTTTGAGGGCCTGACGAAATGCGAATTCATGTGAAATGCGAAAAATATGCGAATTCATGTAAACGATATTTTAGGTTGCAGAATCGGACACAAAAACGTACATCTNTTCCACGCAATATAAATTATTTATAAAAGCAATACATTGTCAACGTAACCAATAACTTGTACAAGGCTGTAGACTGTCTTCCACGCAATATAAGTGATTCATTCACTTTTCATGTTAAATTGAAAAAAATAAAAGCCTAGCTTTCAAATCCCATTTCATGTATAAACTTGTGAATCCGAAACGGGTGTATGATGCAGCTTACAATCTCCTTCAAACACAATTGTACCAATCCGAAAATGTTAATATCGATCCAGATTTTCTGTTCAATGTCTGTTTAATCATCAAGACAATTTACACTGAATGTTTCTAAGCTGCATTCAAATATGTCCGTGAAATTATGTACCGAGCAGTTCAAGATTAACAATTAAAGATGAAAACACAATAAAGCTGCTTTTCCAAATAAAATTAAACAACCATTTTGCCAATGGGTAGATTTGTGATCATAATTTTTTAAAATTTCAGAGTTGTTTCTCGATGATTATACCAATTTTGCCATAATTTAACTAATATGCGAAACAAAAATAAAATTGTCATGCAAAGAAATTAGGCTTTATATTTGAAGTAGAAAATAAATTTGCATATTCAGCCATAATAGTAGTGTTTCATATTAGGCGACTTTTTGCTCGGTTTTATATTTTTATTCAGCACACAATATACAACGTCAAATAATGTCAAAAAATGAGAATTTTTTTAAAAATGTTTACTATAAATATTTTCTTCGTAATTTCCGTTTATGAATATTTGTTATTTACCTACTGACATAAACATTGAAAACACATATCGTTCATTGTTGACTCATGAATATTTCAAAAACCTTTCTTTGTCGATTCATGATTATCTATTGCAGAATCGGTGAAATTTAAAGCAGTCATTGGTATACAGTTTTTCAACGTTATTATTTGTGGGGAAAGCAAAGATATGTAAGAAACAACTCTAAATAAATCTTGATCTATAGGACTCAATGGTTTGAGGGCCTGACGAAATGCGAATTCATGTGAAATGCGAAAAATATGCGAATTCATGTAAACGATATTTTAGGTTGCAGAATCGGACACAAAAACGTACATCTTTGGAATAAGCATATAGCTTTTTCGTTCAAATTCTTTGCTGTCAAAAGTTTGGACCCATTTATGTTAATTTCACTCTTAGCGTATTTCGTTGTTTCTCGAAAACTTTTAAAGCGAATCAAGAACAGTCCTTTCATTCTCCGTCGCAGCAATGGTTGGAAGAAGTGGGGGCGAATCAATTTCAAGAATATCTACACCAGATGTGCTCTTAAATGCTGCCTATTTTTTCCAAACCGTTTTCCCAAATGAGATCCTGTGCTCACATTTGGGAAAACGTTTTGCATTATGTCTATTGAAGTTAGCCCTCTACCCTGAATAGTTCTTTGGAAATAGAATTCTGTTTCTCAGGAAGTATTCGACCTATTTCGTTTAAATTTTATATTTTGCCATCGGTATGCTTGCCTACCATGATGCTTGCCCAGACTATCAGACCACCTCCATCATAGTGGTCCTTTTCGACAAAGTTAAAGGCCTAGTATCGACTTCCGGGATCTCTCTAGATGAGAATACGTCTCGAGTCGTTGTCCAGATTGAATCTATACTCATCGCTGACGAAAATCCACTCCCAATCATCTTCTGTCAAAGACAGAGGTGTTTTCTGAACCATGCTAGATAGTATTTTGTGGTTCACTGTAAATGGGACGCAGGCTGCAGGATACCTGGTATACGGGCCACCTGTATTAAGTTTCTAGTAGACTGTTATATGTAAAATAGATTTTTCTGCTGCATTATGCAGGTTGCGAGACAGTTGTGCCGATTTCACGGAGCCACCTTTTGGCTAGAAATCACTAATAATGGTCTTAACCTCGCATTGTTTCCCTTTTGTGGTCTTGATCAGGTTGGCGAACCACTGCTCCCCCCTCTCTCTCACTGTGAACTATTTTCGTAAAATGAAAACCATATTTCTCGAAACCCAGAGATCCTAACGTGTTCAAGAGTTTGTGGATCAATCACAGGATGGCCGAAGACTCCCCGTGTAACAAATGGTGACTGGTGTACTTAAAATCTGTCGAGTCACAAAGTCCTCCATGTTTCCATAACAAATCAATACCTCTGGGGGTACTGATCCAGGAGTTTCCTTATCTTCTGGATTGGCCCAAAATGACAAGGCTACAGAGTTGAACATTAGTAGTCGTAAGCCTAAAATTGGGTCGGCTGTTCAGCGACGGATATAAAAAAAACAAGTACTCTGAGTCGGGATAGCCTAGTTGGTAGGGCACGGGGCCCATGTCCAAGAGGTCGTGGGTTCGATCCCCGCTGACCGAAGACTCCCCGTGATGCACGTTAAATATATCGGGGTCACAAAGTCCTCCAAGTTCCCATGACAAATCAATACCTCTGGGAGTATTGATCCAGGAGCTTCCTTTTCTTCTTGATTGGGATCAAAATTACAAGGATACTGAGTTGAACCTAGGTAGTCGTAAGCCCAGAATTGGGCCGGCTGTTCAACATCGGTTATATTATATGCATAAAAAAAAACAAGTAGCCTGTGACTGGGCCGCTTTGCTTGTTTCAACTCCTCGCCATCGTGTTGCATGGTCTAGACCAGGGGTTTCCAACTGGCTGCCCGGGGGCCGCATCCGGCCCGCGAAGCCTTTTTTTGTAGCCCGAGAACTAAAATATATTAGTTGTAATTCTTTTTGCAGACAATTTTCGTAAAAAATCCATATAGGTTTAAAATACTTTTCTCGTTAATAGAAATCAAATTTCTTCGTTTCTTTGAAATTTAATATACCAACATTGCAAAAAAACTTATTTCTCGGGTTTTGCATCCAAGAAAATATTTATTCAAATACAAAAATAATCGTGTATGTTGCTCTTTTTTGTTTCATTTTTTTTGTATTTTATGAATATAACTCAGCGTGTGTGTATCAAAAATTTTCTCGAAGAAATTCTCCGATTTAACTTTTTGAAACCACTCATTAATTTGGACGAAAATATTTACTCACACATTCGTAAATTTTAAATGTAAATATCTATTCTCTGGTGGTTGCAGCAGACAAACCTCAATTTTCTCATTGAACTTTTTGTGTAGTACTATGTAAGTTTTGATACCAACCTTTATATCTTAACCAAGTTTTATATCTTAACAATTAGATATCTGTTGCACATTAATTGTTTAATACATAGGTGCACATTAAAGTTATTGAAGCCCAAATTTTTAATATTTATTTAATATTTTTAAAAATATTATTAGTAACAATTAAATATTTTTAAAAATCTACTTCTTATTTTTATTTGTAATTCAATACTTTTGTTTTGTACGACTTGGTAAAAATCTGACAGTGATATTTAATGCTCATTCAAACATAAAAGAGTCCTACATAAAATTTTGATAAAGTTGCGGCCCGCCAATTTATTTGTGATTTTAATTGTGGCCCCCGGCCTCATGTAAGTTGGAAACCCCTGGCCTAGATGATTAAGACTGGAGATACTAAAGATGGATAAACAAAAAAAAAAATGTCAAACAAAAAAAAAAGATTGTGCTCTGCTAAGCTGCTTTAAAACTTTACGCAACAATCATTGGTGAGCAAATGAGGTACCGTAACATAAATGCGATCATAGCGCCACTGCCATATGATATCACAGACTACTGCGTGGTAATGTGTGCGCGAAAAGCTTAGCTATCATTTCATAACTCATTAGCGTTTTATATGCTGCTTTTTATTTATTTTTTTAAAAACTGTTCCTTCCTACAATTGGTTTCATCAGGCCGGGATAGCCTGGTCGGTAGGGCGCTGGGGCCATATCCAAGAGGTCGTGGGTTCGATCCTCGCCGGCCGAAGACTCCCCGTGTAGTAAATGGTGACTGATGCACGTTAAATCTGTTGAGTCTCAAAGTCCTCCATGTTCCCACAACAAATCAACACCTCTGGGGGTACTGATCCAGGAGTTTCTTTGTCTTCTGGATTGGTTCAAAATTACAAGGCTACGGAGTTGAACGTAAGTAGTCGTAAACCCATGAAATTGGGTCGGCTGTTCAACGACGGTTATAAAATAAAATAAAATTGGTTTCATCAAAGTAAAGTGACATTCTTTGGAATGAGGCAAAAAGTAGTACACTATACAATTCCAATTTTTTTTTATCATTAAAGTAAATAAAACATAATAAATAATTATTAAAAGTCATTTTTGCATGAAATTATCTTCAGATAAATGAATTTTTAAATTGTGTGCAAACTGTTTTCAATTTGCTTAAAAAGTTCTCACGATATGGCAAAAAACGAAAAAAAAAATTTTGCATTACGAGGACCAAACTTAAAGAACCATATTTTTTCAGTTTGATGCTACTCCTTACATTTTGAGGGTCAGAAATCCAAATCTGTCGAAAAAAAGATATATTTATTCAGTGAAAGTACGCTTTTGTGTCTGATTTCGTAACTTTATATATCGTCTGCGTTAATTAATTAGCTTATTTAAGTCCTTAACCTCGAACCATTAAGATTAAGATTGAATACCTGAAGATCCAATCATTAGATCAAAACTATTTAGACTGATGTTTTTTATCTTCTTTCATGCACTGTTCATCAAACTTAAATTTTATTGCAGAAGTAGCTTTAAAGATGTCCCATTTCAGATGAATGTACAGTTTTGAGAAAAAAAGCCAGCAAAAGAAACAGCAGGTAGCAATATCAACAAAAAGAAGTAATAATTTTTGAAAAAAGCATAAAAGTATTTCTACTGCAACTTAGAATAATGAACTGAAGTTGTTTCAGAAACTTTATTGAGAAGTGAAAGTTGAGAAACTTAATTTTTCGGTCAAAACATGAGAAGATTACAAAAAATGATAAATCATGAAAAGGATATTCTTACCTGACATATGGCGTACGTCATTATACAGCTCATTTAATGTCATAACTCTTCCCTATCAGAAAAATAGTTACTTTAGTAGAACCATAGCTCCAAAAAAGCAGCTTAAATAGTATCATCAGAAATTGCAGAGTGTGTTACGATTCCATCCGGAATTTGAAATTAAATTGGTCTGATCTCCAAATTTAAATCCCTGAGATATTTTTTATGGGGTTACATCAGAGATTTAACATTGATATGCCCCCTAGGTAACTTGATTTCATAGAATTACGAACATGGACCACATCCGCTACCATTGATCGTGATATCTTGCAGCGAGTGTGTGCAAGAATTTTAATTCTGCCGCATCACCAAAGATTCTCATATTGAACGTTTTTGGAGAGAAAAAAAAGTTCCTTTATCACGTGAAAGTAAAATTTGTAGATGTATTGATAGTATTTTGTTTGTTATAAATCTTCCAAACTCTGGATGAAATTGTGACACTCCCTGCATATAATTGTTGCCTCGAATAATAAAAGTAAGGAAATAGATAAAATATATATATAATAAAGAGTTAATAAGGTTCATTATTGAGATAAGTTTGCAAAGCGCTGACCTGCTTGAACTCGGTATAAGAAAATTCCCCACCGCATGCTCTTTAATCCTCAGCATGTGCTCTGATACCTAAACAAGCATAAATCACTATACAATCCATGGTCCGAACGCAAACTGCAATGCGCTAGAGGGAGCCTCCCAGAGACATCCATAAAAAAGCTGTTTACATAAACTGTTTTCATTTGCTCTGTGGATCTCTGATCAGATGGATACGTACTCAAATCAGGAGAAGGTAGAGATGCATTGCATGTACGGACAATGCAAGAGAAGCTCAAAGATAGTGTCAAGCGTTTTCCAACAAGACGTGTCTCTAAGGCGAGAATATTTCAACCACTAATCACTTTCTTTCTTTTCATTCAGACGCGGATACGTACCTGGGTTAAGGTCTGGTTCATTTCATTAAATTAGGCGCTTGTCCTAAGAAACCAGACCTTTATCTGAACGTCAGCGGGACGTCAACGTCCAGCTGACGCCAACAAAATACTGGTTTGTTAGCTTAAGGCCTGGTTTCTTAGAACTAGCGCCTTATCTGAGCGTCAGCGGAAAGTTGGCGTAGAGTTGACTACAAAAAAATACTTTTTTGTTAGCTCAGCGTAAGCAGTCGGTCAAACGAAGACATTAGCTCTCATTGCGCATGCGTTAATAACGTAAACAAATATTTATTTTGAATTTGTATAGATTTTGTTATTGTCGACCAGTGTTTTAGAGAACAAATAATGACTTTGTCCAAGAAAAAACACATTATAGCTGAGCTAAATGAAGAGTGCTATGTTTAATGAAGAAGCTATGTTTAATGTCAAAATCAAAATCTTGGCTGATTTCAATGTGCTGTTGGATGTTGTCCGCCATTGCTTCTGTGGTTAACGTCACGTTGTAATCCAACTGCAGTTGAGTTGGACGGCAATTGTAGTTCAAGATGAGCGTTCGATGACGTATACTATCAAACTCACAAATGGACCAAACAGAGGTTAGCGCTGATTTCCAGCTGACGGCGTCCTGTCCTAAGAAACCAGGCCTTTAGTAAAACCCTTACCCGTACAATCCGCGTCTGGCTACTATTCCAGCCAACCTCGACCCCGTGCTTCATCAGTGGCAATTTTTTAAAATTTCAAAAGAAAAGGGGTTACAGTATTGTTTTTCATATATACAGAAAGATTCCTTTAAATATTGTTTAAACAAGAATTTTTTTAAATAAATATATATATGTCACAGAAAGTGACAATAAATGAGTTTTTAAAAGTAAATTATTAAATAAAAGGTTAATGAAAAAAACTTTTTTTTTAAAACTTCTCCATTAAAATTTTGATTTCCAGTTATTAAATAATAAAAGAAAGTAAATAAAATGTTATAATAATAAATAAAAAATTGAATAGATAAAAGATATATACAATATTTACAGCATATAGGTAAGCATTCCAAATTATACACTGGTTATCATAAATTAAGGAAAATTCACAAAAATCGCGATAACTCANAATTAAAATTTTAGAATATTATCATTATCAGAAAGAAAATTCATTACTAATAATAATTTGGTTTTAATTGTATTATTAGTTATGAAATGTTTTTGCCAGGTTGGTAGATTAGTGATATTCGATGCACGAGTATGCCATGAGGCTGCATAGATGCATTCAGTAAGATAGCGCTCTGGAGTGCCCAAAAATAACATGGAAAAGGAGCATGCCCAGTTAAAAACCAGATATCTTGTTTTGATGGTATCGTCTTGAAATAATCTACTTTATTAATAATTTTAGATAATCTTCATACCTTATCTGAATTGTTCCAATAATTTTGCCAAATTTGCGATAAAGAGTTCCGAAGTTGATTCTTGAGATGCGAGATCCAGAAAGGATATGAGTAATTTTGTTGTTTAGTTGTCGACAATTTGGCTAGGGCGTCTGCATTTTCATTACCTGTTCTGTCGTCATGTGCTTTCATCCATGAGATAAATAAATTTGGAGTAATTTTTGTATTTTAGCCGAGAGTGAATTTTTCGTGTCTGGGTTGTTTAGAGAGTGTAGTACTGATTTAGAATCCAACCAGATTGTATATTTTTTAGATTCCTTAAATGAAGTTTGTGATTTGATGAATCTAATGCATTCTAAAATAGCAAGTTGTTCAGCTTGGAAAACTGAGTTGTTATTATTAATTGTGTAATGATTAGAATGATTTATGTTGAAGAATGCAAAACCAGTTCCAGTGTTTGTTTTCGAACCCTCTGTGAAAAAATTGTGCGGATCTAAGTGATTATAATTTTTATTTTCGGATAAACTGATTATATTAGTGATAGACTGAGAAGGGTGAAAAATAGGTATTGTTTGTTTTTCCTCGTAAGTACTGCATTGACAATTTTTTTTGTTATAGGAAATGTCTTTTCGAGTTGAATTATGATTATTGAACACGACACGATTGTATGATGATAATAGTTTCGGATTTTTATTGGTTTTCAGAAATAGCAAGACTTACCCTTTTTTAAAATGATCTGGAAAGCATTTGAGTGAGAGGCATTTGTTGAAAAATTTTAGAATTAGATTACCAAAAAAATAGAAAAAGTTTTTCGACTATTATGTTATCAATACCGTCGACGCCGGGGGCTTTATTATTATTATTTAGGGTTTTATTTAAATTATCTAATTCATTGCATGTATAAGGTGGGTCAAGATTAGAAATTGGGTAATGGAAATTGCCTATTGGGATTATGTTATTGTCCGGGAAAAGATTCTCTAAAATATGTAAAGCTTCTTCTAAAGGTGAGTTAGTGTTGAATGTATCTGTAAATATAGAGGGATGAGGATTTGTTTTAAAAGACGTTTTGCAGTGCTTTCCAAATATATTGTTGGTGTTTTCACATAAAAATTTCCAACTATTATATTTAGCCTTGAGAATTCCTTTTCTTAAATGGGCTCTTTTAAGTTTATAGATGCTTTTGTATTTGTTAATTTCGTCTTCTATTTTTAAACGTTGATATCTTTTCCTAGTCGCTTGCAGTTCTTTTTGGAGTATCAACAATTTGCTATTCCACCATGTGGGATTTGATTGCTTGTTAAATACGAATTGTTTTATACTAAAGTTTGCAAAAATTAAAAATTTTATAGATTAAGTCGTCTGTGAAATAGTTTAGTTGTAAAAAAGTCTCTATGTTATCTAAATCTAATCTAAAACTATTTAAATCAATGTTATCATTACTTTTTATTTCATTAAGAAATTTTGAAAAGTTTTTCTTAAATTTGTTATGATTACCGTATTTTGTTTTAAATCTAATAAAGGATGAGAAAGAAAAAGAATTGTTTAGTTGGATTTTGATGTATTTATGATCAGAGTTTGTTTCTGTGTCTAAAACTTCCCAATTCGAATAGTTGAGGAGCTCCTGATTATTTGTTAGCGTTAAATCTGGAAAGGAGGAAGATCGAGTAGTAACGAAAGTTGGTGGAGCATTTTGGGTGTTAAATATTTTTGGATAGTACGACTTATTACTGCAGAAAATATTTCGCGAAAGGGGTTCCTTTTCAAGTTGCAAAAGACCGGACGAGGCAGGTTGGAAGGTGTGTAAAGAACGCCACTTGTAATGGACGACATTGTGCATCGTATCAGCGAGAAGGCCTGAATTTAGCACACAGGCACTGTTTCAAGCAGTTTTCGTTTCCCGTTGTACGGTGCGGCGAATGCTGCTGTAAAGATAAAGGAATACATCCCTACCATGCAAAGATAGTTTAGGGCATGGAACCATCGGATTATCAGTTTTACCAAGTGGTTTCGCCAACAGATGGCTGTAGGGCCGGATTTTAGAGTACGTGTTGTTCACTGACAAATGCATATTCACACGCGAGAGTATTTCGGATATCTATAACTATCATGTGAGGGCAACTGAAAACCCGTACGCAATGCGCTCACTTTCGTCTCAGCAACGTTTCTGGCTAAATGTTTGGTGGAATTGTACAGGATCATCTGATTGAACCATACCTACTAACACGCCTGAAGGTAGATTCCCTTGTGTTTTTGCAAAAGGTGGGGGCAGAACTATTAAACCGGGTTTCAGCACACATCTTACAACTCATGTGTTTCCAGCTAGACGAGGCACCAGCCCATTATATTGTGGATAGGAGTAAGATATCATGTATCCGGAGTGATAAATAGGTCGTGGTGGTTCAATCAACTGGGCGGCACCCTATTTGTCATGCGTGGACATTTTCTTTTGGGGTCATATGAAGAATCTCATCTACGACGTTGGTTGTCCGGATAGCCTGGTTGATAGGGTACTAGACTCATGTCCAAGAGTTCGTGGGTTGAATCCCAGGCCGGCCGAAGACTCCCCGTGTCGTAAATGGCGACTGATGCACTTTAAATCTGTCGAGTTGCAAAGTCCTCCATGTTCCCATAACAAATCAATACCTCTGAGGATACCAGGGGTTTCCTTGTCTTCTGGATTGGTTAGAAATTACAAGGCTACGAACGGAGTTGAAACCCAAAATTGGGTCGGCTGTTCAACGACGGATACATAGATATAAAAGACCTTCTTTTACAGAAACGTCGCTCTAAATCAGACATCGATAAGAATTCTAATTTTATACAAAGCGTACTTTTTCGCCAAGAATCAAGGCATATCTCGCCACAAGTGGCAGGTGAATATTGCTGACGACCAGAAGGATTTAATGCAGTTACATTTTAAGAGCCTTTTTAATATTCTGGTTGTAAAATCACTGGCTGGATTTTTTTTTAAAAGTCTAGTTTGGTGTTACGGTTAAACTGCATTAAAACAGTGGCAGCATTCAAGATAATTTTTTTTTTTTTGGATATTCAACTTCTGTTTTAAATTTGTAGCGTTTATTAAAATTAATTCGTAAGCAATCTAAGATAAAACTCTAACCTTAATTTATTAAAAAAGCAAGTGTTAATATAATAGCGGGTTTAAAAACAACAAATTAAAATGTATTAAAACTACGTTTTTAATAGGAAACAATTTTTCTATTAACAATATCCTAAGACAAAAAATGAAGAGCTCAGTATTTTCGGAAGACGTCAGGGGGAAGAATAGTTTTCTGATAGTTTTTACTTTTAACGATGCGTTTTTCTATGTTAGTTAAGCCTTAATACTCATTTTAGTCCGAAAAAAATAAAAACATTTTTCAAATTTAA
>NC_092207.1:5937932-5957596 GCF_043381705.1 Parasteatoda tepidariorum | reverse complement strand
AAAATTTGAAAGATGATGTTTTGGATTTTCGGATATCTCCCTTTTATTAACATTTTCCTATTTTCAGGTTTTCGAAAGTTGTAAATGTTCCGACAAACTCTTGATAGTTCTTTTAAAAGAATATTGGAAATTTTTTTTTTCAGAAAGTTAATCCGTTCAATTCATTTACAGGCTAGTCGGCAAAGTTTAATCATAGAAATTTTTATAAATTAAGAGCTTGGAGCAATACACACTTTTCTTCCTAAGCTTGAATTTTTTTCCAGACACACGTTAGAAGTTTCAAGAATTTTCACTAAGAGACAACACAACAGCGTCCTATAGCCTGTATATTTATTACTAAATGCACTCTCCTGATCAATTTAAAAATGTATCTTATTAAATAAATCCTTTCAAATGAGCTATTTTAAATTGATAATTGCTTTAAATGATTTCAACTCTACGGGAGCAAAAATTTTTGTTTGAAATAAAAACAAATTATATCCCTTGGAATCTCTCTAGGACAGTCTTCTTAGTTAAGTTCGTCGACAATAGCTCATTGAGCAGGTCTAGTACGGCGCAAATAAAGTACTATTATTTTCCAGCTTTGCTTGAAACTTAAACAACATACGCACATTCTTCAAACTTCACGCCGAACAACTTACAACGTTCCTGTCTATGATATAATTATCAAATACATTTCTCTCAACAATTTTTGCTTTGTGCAAACGTTCGAAATTAGTTTGTCTACTTTTACGACCAGGGTTCAATGCGCAAAATAAAAAAGATATCATTGGGAATAACTTTTGTTCTATTGATCAGATTTTCTAAAACTAAGTTCCAACCATAATGGTTTAAAGGGGTGGTTTTAAGTTAACCCTAGCAATTAAGTTACAGAAATAAACACAAAAACGTATTTCCTGACTCTGGAGTAAAGGCTGTTTTTTTAATAACCGTCGTTGAACAGCGTTCCCAATTTTGGGTTTATGACTATTAGTCTTCAACTTCGCATCCTTGTAATTTTTTTGAACCAATCCGGAAGACAAGGAAACTTCTGGATCAGTACCACCACAGGTATGATTTGTAATGGGAAAATGGAGGACTTTGCGACTGCAGATTTTACATGCATCAGTCACCATTTACTCAGCGGGAATTCTTCGGCCAGCGGAGATCAAACTCACAAACCCTCTTGGACATGAGCCCAGTACCCTACCAACCAGGCTATTCCGGTCCAGTTGATGCTATTTGGAAAAAATCATCGCAATAGTTTGGTTAGGACAGCGGTTTAAAGTTTGAGTCCCTTCATTCAAAGTTAAGTTATGCCAAACAATCCAAAATAGTGCTTGCCAATAAATTGATGTCGTACTTATTCAATTTAATGACGGGTCTAATTAAAATAACATTTGTAATTAATTTCGATTAATTTAATTCAGCGAATCTTCTAACATTTACAAATGAAACAAAGTAATTTAATATTTCAAAAAGCACCATTTTAATAACTAGAACTAAATATTTCTCTCAGCTACATGTTTTTTTTTCAGAGAAAGTGCGTTTTTGTGTCAGAATCTGTAAATACAAGTTAAACATTTGAGGTTGCCTTTTCAACCAATATGATTGGTGTTCAGTTTGTGAAAATCCAGTAATTAGAGCATAAGTTATTCCGGGTGATATCTTTCATTTTGCACTGCACAACATAAAAACGGAAGCGGATTTTACAAACAGCTACAAGATGCGATAAAATATTGCAGATAACGCATTTTGTTTGTTCAGAATAAATGGAGATGTATTGAAAATGAGAGGATAGTGTATATAATGAGGGGGCAAAAATAAAATCACTTCTTGAACTTTCGAGGATAACTTCTTCATATCAAATTCAAAATTCTGTGATAATAAGAGAGGAGATAAAGGGCACCCCAGAGAAGGAAAAAACATACATTTAGAGTATGCAGTAAAATTTTAAGAAAAATAATAGAACAAAAGTTCACGTGGAACAGTACAAATGTAAAGAACCACCAATGAAAGCGATACACTGATCCCAGTGCAAAGGATGGTGTAAATATCTTCCAGGATTCTACCGGACAATGTTCCAAGCTAACCTGTATTTCGTTGATACACCATAAGCTTTGACTTTCATGATAATATTTTAAGAGACCAGAGACAGGAAAGTTACATAAAGAGAGATCGAGGTTGTAAAAGGAATGCTACAGGACCTTCCATTGAAATTTTACAATCATTGAGTTTTCTTGGTGACTTCCAGGAAGTAGTTCGAAAGACATTTGAAAATCACAAAAAGAAACTGACTCGAAGAATATACTCGTAGTCACCGTTGGGCAAACCTCTACTTATATACATTTTAATTGTTTCAATTTTAAAATACTTTCACTCCTTTGCTATCGTAGTTGACGCGAACAGGTACCGATATCGAAATATTGGAATGAGTTAAGTGATGTAATCTAACCCTATCTACGCGGTTTTCCTATCTTGGAGTAACAGATTCTTGATTTCTACGCTGGTGGTCTTTCCTTATGGCCTCCTTGAACTTAATCATCTCTTTTGGGGGTTCATATTAATGAAATTAGAACTCTTTGGCAAGTGATGTCCAAAAATATTTAGAGCAGCAGAGACACATGAGTTCTGGTGACTAGTACGCAACAGTTTTTATCCATAACACTATAATACTGTCAATAACAAGAGTATGGATTTGTATAAATGTTTTTTGAACCAATATCACTTGCGAAAAAATACATCTGCAAAAATTTTGAAATGGTTGGCCTAGACCTGGTTGAACAGTTGAAAAAGTAGGCTGTAACCACAAACAATATCTCTCAGTTGATTTTTGTTGAAGTTCATAATTGCACTATTATTTGAAAGTAAAAAAATACAATATGGAAGAAACAATAAAAGCACACGCACAAAAAAATTTAACAAGAGCTCCCATTAACTTTCTAATTTTCAGGTTTCTACCGGACAGAGTTCCAAGCTAACTTGTATTTCCTTGATACAGAATAAGCTTTGACCTTCAAGATAATATTTTAAGTGACCAGAGGCATGAAAGCCACATAAAGAGAGATCGAGGCTGTAAAAGGAATGCTGCAGAAATTTTACAATCATCTTCGTTTCTTGGTGACGTCCAGGAAGTAGTTCAAAAGACATTTAAAAATCACAAAAAGAAACTGACTCGAAGAATATACTCGTAGTCACCGTTGGGCAAACGTCTACTTATATACTTTTTAATTGTTTCAATTTTAAATACTTTTGCTCCTTTGCTATCGTAGTTGGAGCGAGCAGGTACCGATATCGAAATATTGGAATTGGTTCAGTGATATAATCTAACCCAATCTACGCGATTTTCCTATCTTGGAGTAACAGATCCATGATTTCTTCGCTGGTGGTCTTCCCTTATGGCCTCCTTGAACTTAATCATCTCTTTTGGGGGTTCATATTAATGAAATTAGAACTTCTTGGCAAGTGATATCCAAAATATTTAAAGCATCTACACAAATATTTTCTTGTGCCAATATCACTTGCGGAAAAATACATCTGCAAAAATTTCGAAATGGTTGACCTAGACGCGGTTGAACAGTTGAAAAAGTAGGCTGTAACCACAAACAATATCTCTCAGTTGAATTTTGAAGTTCATAATTGCACCATTATTTGGAAGTAAAAAAATACAATATGGAAGAAACAATAAAAGCACACGCACAAAAAATTTTAACAAGAGCTCCCATTAACACTTCATTTTGGGTATTTTTTATGAGAACGAACGGAATTTAGAAATATTCTTAAATATCTCAACATTTTTGTTCATCACTTTAAATTTTTACTACATATTATTTGACAGAATTTGATCATGATATGAAGTTATCCCCCGAAAAATCAAAGAGAGTGATGTCTTTTTACCCCGCAATGTAACAATAACAATTATTTAAACAACGAATACTTACCCACATTATTTTCCATTTATAATACGAATTATATTACCGCAACGAGAGTTTACAAAAATATACGATAACAAACCGCAGAAGAAACTATTTCAAACAAAACTTGACGCTATAAAACTTATTAGTTTTATGCTTCGTTGCCTCTGTTTTCTAACACTCAAAATAAAGTGAATGTTTATAAATATGGTCTTAATAGTTTAGTCAAGAAACCGGACAAAGATTTGAGTCCAAAACCTATGAAAGTTCGGGAAATTTGGTTTTGGCTATAGAACCCAGAATTGAAAAATAAAGTTTATTAGCAGCTGGGGATACACTGGCAAAAAAGAAAAAAAGGACTATAAATTAATTTGTATATGATTAATTTGAAAAATTAAAAACTTTTTTAGATTGTTTTATGAATAACAATCTTAGAATTAGGTAAAATGTGACGCTGTTGAATTTGCAGGTCTAGAGCGGATTCTAGTTCTGATTTTTTTCTATGGTGTACGTATTAATTAAAATGGAATAAAATAAANCGTTGATACACCATAAGCTTTGACTTTCATGATAATATTTTAAGAGACCAGAGACAGGAAAGTTACATAAAGAGAGATCGAGGTTGTAAAAGGAATGCTACAGGACCTTCCATTGAAATTTTACAATCATTGAGTTTTCTTGGTGACTTCCAGGAAGTAGTTCGAAAGACATTTGAAAATCACAAAAAGAAACTGACTCGAAGAATATACTCGTAGTCACCGTTGGGCAAACCTCTACTTATATACATTTTAATTGTTTCAATTTAAAATACTTTTGCTCCTTTGCTATCGTAGTTGACGCGAACAGGTACCGATATCGAAATATTGGAATGGGTTAAGTGATGTAATCTGACCCTATCTACGCGGTTTTCCTATCTTGGAGTAACAGATTCTTGATTTCTACGCTGGTGGTCTTCCCTTATGGCCTCCTTGAACTTAATCATCTCTTTTGGGGGTTCATATTAATGAAATTAGAACTCCTTGGCAAGTGATATCCAAAATATTTAGAGCATCTATACAAATATTTTCTTGAGCCAATATCACTTGCGGAAAAATACATCTGCAAAAATTTCGAAATGGTTGACCTAGACGCGGTTGAACAGTTGAAAAAGGTAGGCTGTAACCACAAACAATATCTCTCAGTTGAATTTTGAAGTTCATAAATGCACCATTATTTGGAAGTAAAAAAATACAATATGGAAGAAACAATAAAAGTACAAGCACAAAAAAATTTAACAAGAGCTCCCATTAACACTTCATTTTGGGTATTTTTTATGAGAACGAACGGAATTTAGAAATATTCTTAAATACCTCTACATTTTTGCTCATCACTTTAAATTTTTACTACATATTATTTGACAGAATTTGATCATGATATGAAGTTATCCCCCGAAAAATCAAAGAGAGTGATGTCTTTTTACCCCGTAATGTAACAATAACAATTATTAAAACAACGAATACTTACCTACATTGTTTTCCATTTATAATACGAATTATATTACCGCAACGAGAGTTTACAAAAATATACGATAACAAACCGCAGAAGAAACTATTTCAAACAAAACTTGACGCTATAAAACTTATTAGTTTTATGCTTCGTTGCCTCGGTTTTCTAACACTCAAAATAAAGTGAATGTTTAGAAATATGGTCTTAATAGTTTAGTCAGGAAACCGGACAAAAATTTGAGTCCAAAACCTATGAAAGTTCAGGAAATTTGGTTTTGGCTCTAGAACCCAGAATTGAAAAATAAAGTTTATTAGCAGCTGGGGATACAATGGCAAAAAAGAAAAAAAGGACTATAAATTAATTTGTATATGATTAATTTGAAAAATTAAAAACTTTTTTAGATTGTTTTATGAATAACAATCTTAGAATTAGGTAAAATGTGACGCTGTTGAATTTGCAGGTCTAGAGCGGATTCTAGTTCTGATTTTTTTCTATGGTGTACGTATTAATTAAAATGGAATAAAATAAACCAAATTTTTTTTTGGAAAAATAAGAGTTACCTTCGAGAAAGTAATATCAAAACAACATAATTATCTATTTGAAATGGAAACGTTTCATGAGAATCATTTACAATTATTATTGTTGGAAAATATCTGTATATAATTTGGTATTTTGCTACATTTTTACTGGAAATTTTACAGTATGTAATTTCGCAAAAAAACCCCGAAATATTTAAGAGGTGAAAAAATAGCCTAACTCCCGGAACTCCTATTATTTCATCCCAAAAAACCCTATGGTTCCATGCGTGAAACCAGAAGGCCCGAGCAATTTTAACTAAACTAAGTAGATAGCTTCATTTCTATTGAGTAATTTTAAAAAAATATTTTACTGTGATCAAAACATACATTTTATGTTTAAATTAAACTAAACTAAACTCAGTGGCACGACAGCCCATAGAGGGTAAAGGCCTACTGTGCCCATCTCAGTTTTCTTGACCTTGGGCTAAGGGCCAGGCGGAAGCAGATGTTCCGGTCAGGTGGTCAGCCGAACGTGGAACCCCCAGTGGTTAGTTCCCAAGCATGCTTTGTACTAATTTTCGACCCACTGAAGGGATGAAAGGCTGAGTCAACCTTGCCCGGATCGAGAATTGAATCATGAACTTGTGGCACGACAGCGCAAAGCGCTACCGCTCAGCCACCGAGCGTCTTATGTTAAACTTCCAGTTCGAAAAAAAAAGAATTGTAGATACAAATTGCAGAAATTTCATGAATCTTTTCTACTTTTCAGAATGTGAAACTGAGTTTTTCATTTCAAGTCAGATTAACTTTTTTTACCAACCAATTTTCAATCTTAATGAAATTTGATATTAAAAACCCAAACGATTAGGTTATTGTAAGATTTTTTTTTAAAGATTTTTATTTAAAAATCGTCCAAGGTAAAAATGGTTAATTAAACGCTTGTAAAAAATATCTAAAGAGCGTTGGAAAAAATATCTTACAAAGTTGGGGGGGGGAGGGGCGAGCCAAACAATTTTAAAAGCCCATGCTCGTTTTATTTTTTTTTTCTCTCCTTCGCTAAAGTAGTTTTACAATAAAAATCCTACTCATATCAGTTTTTGACATTAAAAAATTTCAAAGTCAGATATGGCATTAAAGAATTTTTACGTATTATCGAAATTTATCAATCTCTTAATTGAATAACTAAACTTTATTATGAAATTATTTTTGAGGGAAAAAATTGGTTTAGTGGGGAGGGGGGAAATCAAACAAACTTTGCTTGAGGTAGGTGAAACACCATAATCGAAAATGACATTAAGAGACTCATACTTTAGAACTGTCTTTTGACTAAACTATTTTGACCATATTGTCTAAGATATAATTCAGAGACGGTGCCAATTATCTCAAGATTGAGGCACCACATATTTTAAGAACCGATCCTAAGAAGAATGAATTACATGATCCACTCGTTAAATCAAGGAACTCGTTAAATCCGAGTTGCAAGCAATTATCAAAAATAGAAGCTTTAATCGAGCCAAAGAATGATCGATTTCAAGGAAGTAGAAAATCAAAAATCATAATTTTACTCTTTCTTTAAAAATTTAAATATGAAAGCAATGTATTCACAATTTTACTATTATTATCACCATCAGATGGATAAGCCACTGATGTCAAAAGCAGCGCTGCGTTGAATACGAAACCATGTTATTAAAGTCAAAACCACGTCTTTCTCATCGCCTCATACATTTGCTATTATATCTTTAATTATCAGCAACTTCGGAAACGTGATCACATGTCTACTTCCACTGACCATACATGAATCAGGCCTATCCGACTCTAACGGCCCAAGATCACTCGGGCATGATCTCAATTCGGTGTTCTGTTATCAGCACATATATAGTTCGTTCACCAGGAGTTGGTCCTTAGCTCCACCTCATCAGACGCAGAGTTTATTTCAGAGCGGGAGTAAGAGGAGAAACATCTCCGTGCTTGAAATTGAGACAACCTTTAATGTGCTCCAAACACAAACAGTGAATTTTTTTCTGCCACTTACATAGCTTTATCATCTTCTACCATACCACTCGTTACTCTAGCTAATTAAATATATTTTAAATTTAAAAACTGCTGTTTTCCCACCTAAATGTCTCAAAAAGGTCAAATTATTCACCCAAAAGAGAGAAATATCAAATTTATGAAATATTTACTGTTAAAAAAAATGCACATAAAGATTGCGAAATAAATATTTTTGTCATAGGATAGCCAAATAGCAACCTTTTCAGGATTGTTCACATTCATCTCACAAAATAGCGAAATAGTATCGTCGGATACCACGTGATGAAGGCGGAGCAAACTTCTGGTGAACAAACTATTCTGTTGGAACGTATTGGCCGAGGGGCGCGCCTCTCTCTTCCACCGATTCCAAAGGGATTAAGAATGGGTAAACAATAAATTCCTACCTCAAAAGGGGCGAAAAATAGAATTTTTACGTTATACTAATGTTTGCTGTATGTATTATTTTCTTAAGAAAAAAGAGAAACTTAAGACTTTTTAAAGAAAATTAATATAACCTTGAAAATGAAGCCGATTAACTAGTAATAATAGATCACATTTAATTATGATAAATAATGGATAACAAATTATGTAAAAATGTGCTTATCTTTATCCAGCTCAATCTACAGAGTCCATCGTGCAGCTCCAGTGCGATTTAAATAAATATACCAATCCAAACAGAGGCGTGCAGAGAGTCATCTTATTCTTTTCTGCAAGACAAATACGACACAAATCAATTAACATAAATAAAAAGACAAAAACTATTCTTTAAGGTTTAAATGGGTTTTTCATTTGGTTTATTTAAAATGAGGGATTAAACAATATTTTACGTCCTGAACATAAATAACTAAACCATTGAAAAGTATTTCATGAAAGATTTTTGTAGCTATTAACTAATATTTTCATTGAGCAAATTCAAAGAGTCAGATCACTTTTTGTCCGATCCCTTTGATTTCAATAAGACTAGGGCAGGGTGAGTAGACAAATCTTTCAACAAAAAATAAGCACCTTTTATGTACTTTTTAAGCACTCAAAAATATTTTTAAGCACTATATACAATACTATATTGATTACATTAGCCACCCTAAAAAAATCGAGATATTTTTCGGTTCGATTTCAGACGGGGGGTTATAAATCCTGAAATTGAGAATATCGTGCAAAATGCAGCAGAGTTGTATATGGGAGTGCAAGAATCTCACCAAACTCAACTCAGTATAAGTGGACACTCATGTTTCCGTCAAGCATGTAAAATGATTGGTGTTTTCATACGCTACGGACGACGGTAAGCCGAAATGCAGTATGTTTGAATGAACTGTAAAAACGTTGAATAGAACAATGTGAAAACCACGCTTTTGCATAATACATGGCGAAAATCAACATAGTAAAGAAAAAATCCCCATTTTGAAAAGGGAAAATTAAGCACTTTTTAAAAACACCTAATTTAAAAAAACAACACTCCCAATGAGGTGACTCGGGTTCACATACCAGCGATGGCTGGGCTGGTCTATTTGAATTCCGCACCCGGCTCGCAACGACCTAAGAGCTGACGTAAAATATCGTCAGTGGCAGACGTATCATAGTTCAGAGTCTCCTTGCCATCAGTGTAAAAGTGGGAGATTTTCGTGGCTTTCCTGTCCATGTAACATGAATGCAGGTTAGTTCCATCAAAAAAACGCCTCCACAAAGGGAAATTTCTCCTAATTCTTGATCCAGGAGTTCCCTCGCTTCTGGATTAGATTCAAAATTACAACTCTACGGAGTTGAACATTGGTAGTTGCAAACCCAAAACTGGATTGGAAGCTCAAAGACGGTTACATAATATAAAAATAACAGAATTTTCTATCGAACAAACAATTTACAAGACTAATATTTATTGACAAGCAATTTACAAGATTTTACAAGATACGATTGTGATTTTTCAAGAAAAGAGTTATATGGGAGTTTATTGTACACTTATATAAAAGGAAAAAAAAATTCTTCGATATTTATAAACTGAATTTAGATGAAGAAAAGTTATTAATAAAAATTTGATATGACTGGTTCATCAATCTAAATCTTTGCTATTACATAGAGACATTTTCTAATAGTAGACTTAATAATTATTTTTACCTTTGAATTATTTAAATGTTCAATAGCNAATTATTTAAATGGTCAATAGTATTTATTAATATAGCTTATGTAAAACGTAGGATATTTTATTATATTTCAGTAAAAAATCTTTTAATACTATGATGATTTATTAAATGAAAAATGTTTTATTTATCAGAGTTTAATTTTTAATCAAACTGACTATATAGCATAATTTAAGTGCCATGATATCTAACTTAATACAATCTCAAACTTTTCGATACTCGGTGAGAAATTTCATGTGATCCAATGTTGAACAGAAGATTCTTATTGCAGATTTGATGTTATTTATCATGATTTTGAGCTTTGTGATTTGAACCCAATAACTTGAATCCCTTTAGCTGGAACCCCCATAATTTGAATTTCAAATCACGAAAAGATAAATTCCTAGATCAAGCAACAAACAAGGGACAAGTTTACTTGATTAAAAACTTCACTCGCTTCAAAAATAAATACGAATTGGAAATAACAGTTGACGTGTTTCTTGAAAATGCGCTCCTATTAAGCACTTGAAACAAGTCGACTGTTACTTTCAATTTGTATCTTTCTTTGAATATTACTAATTAGTGCCCCGACCAACAGAATTTCTAAACATTTTCTCTCATTATCTTGAACTATTTTTGGAGCAGCTGTTCTACTACGGAATTTTATTTCAAGATTTTTTTATACACAATACCGTTTTGAATTATTAAAACTATCATACGTTTGAATTTAATTTTAAAATACCCTAAACCTTGAATCCTTTCTTTTAATTTTTGCTCCTACATATCTCTTATTGTTTTTTTTTAAACAAACCAATAAGAAATGGTAGCTCATAAGCAATTTTATATTTTCTTTCGAGTTAATTTTGAATTCTCGAATTTACGATTCACTTTAGAGTTATTTTTTTCCAGCAACATGGACCGTTACTGACATAAATATACACACCTTAAGGTACACACCTTAAGGTACACCTTAAGCTAATATACAAACCTTAAGGTTTTTAGACAAAACGAAATTAATTTTAATAGTTAAACTAAAGACGAATAATACGTTGGGTTTCGGGGATGATCAAAACAATGATGGCTCGATTGTGTGGAATCAAATTTTAGGGTAAAAGACTTGCACTCCAGGACAAAGAATAAGTTGTCCTGGTGGAATCTGCAACTAAAGGATTTCGCCAACCTAAAGCTATCGTGCCAAATGCAATGCTCAAAATCACAAATAGGCATAATTTGCTTGCAGAGTAGCTTGCAAAAAAATCTAAAAACGTTTGCACAGACACATTTTGAACACTACTACAAAACCTCGTTTTTTCTAATGAAGTTAATTAACTAAAAATTACTAAATCAAGTTGCATGTTTTTGTTTAGATTGATGTATGGTAAAGGCCATTTTGATTTTCTCATGTTAAATTAATCAGTTCAGAGGTAGGTAAAAAAAATAAAGTTGTAATAAAGCAATCTTTCTTTTAAAATATTATCGATCTCGATTTTCTAGAAACTTTGAATAGCTCTTTTAAAATATCGATTTTCTTAAAAAAAGTAGTAGAACGTAAAAATGGAGGTTTTGTTTCGTAAGCAACTCTAGATGCGTTAGCTAAAGAAGGTAACGTACCATTTTATTTATACCAATTTCGGGAAAAAATACATATGGTACCAGATATATAATCTTAATTTAGATTTAAATTAATTTAGAAAGATTTATTAAGTAAATGTTGTATCTTTTCTATTAATACTGAGTTAAAAGTTTTTTTAAAAATTTATAAAGCTAATATTAAATTTTTATTTGCTTAAATTGCAAAATAAAAATTTTTCCAGCTTAAATTAAAACGGCAGCAATTAAATTTCTAAACCATTTTATAGAAAAAAAAATTTAATTTTAAACATGTAGCATTACTTTTAATGTATTTGTAAGAATTTCAATCTAAAAATTCTTATAGTACAGTCGGCAAAAAAAAAGGAACACCCTGAATAACTGTCGCTCCTAATGATCGGATTTTCACGCACTTGGTTTCTGGGGGTGACTTCAAATATGCTAATTAACTAGTTCTAACTATTAATTAAATTACGAAATCAGACACAAAAACGCACTTTCTCTGAATAAACATTCTCTTTTTACATATTTGGAATCTTAACCCTCAAATTAGGGGGAGGGGAAGACAAAATTGAAAAAAATGGATCAAAATTTAAGGCGCTGTAAAGTTTTATACATTTAGCGTCGTCCCAAAAAGATGCCAAGAATTACCACCAAAGCAGAATTAGAAATTTAATATAACAATAGTCTAGCCTCGTAATTGAAGGGAGAGAAATACTCCGTTTCTAAGCAACCAGGCTGAGAGAATAAAAAAAGAATGAAATATGAAGAAAGAATGTTATTCTTCCTTTTTATGTTAGCTCGGGTCGGAAATGCTTTTCAAAAATGAAAAATAAAAATAATTCATCGAAAAATATCTTAAAATTAATAGGCAACAGATTTGTTTTCAATTGATTACTGCCCAAAAAGTAAAGTTTGCTTTCGTTTTAATCTCCTTTAAAAATAAAATTTGAATTGATTTATAAATTATTTATAATTTTCCAAGATTTTTGTATTTGAACGCAAGAAATTTTTATAAGGTATCATTTGGATTGAAGTTGTTTTTAACTTCTTTATAACGAAGATTTAATACTAAAACCATATGTGCATTATTTTAATTATATGCAGGGTTGTACAGTCTGCAAAAAAAAAAAAAGATATCACCTTGAATAACTTTCGTTCTAATGATCGGATTTTCACGAACTAAGTGTCAATCTTAATGGTTCCTGGGGGTGACCTCAAATATGCTAATTAATTAGTNGAAGAAAAAAAATGTATGTTTATTCAGAGAAAGTACGTTTTTGTGTCTGATTTCGTAACTTAATTAATAGTTAGCACTAATTAATTAGTATATTTGAGGTCACCCCCGGGAAACATTAAGATTGACTTTTAGTTCGTGAAAATCCGATCATTAGAACGAAAGTTATTCAGGGTGATATCTTTTTTTTTTTTTGCGGACTGTACACCAAGTCTCGAAAAAGATCCCGTAAAAATTGCAAAATATCTAGAAAAAATTATAATTCATATTCACAACGTTTAATATATATTTCTTTTTTTATATTTCTTTTATTTCTTTACAGCGATATTTTTTTTCATTATAATTGAAGAAATTAGTAAATGTTATGTGACATTTTAAAAGGATTGAAAAATGTATGTTTAAGACTATTGTATGATTCATCTTTTTAAAAAATCGTTTCATTCTACCAAATATGTGAGTTACGTGGCTTTCTTTAGATAAAGATAATTTGCAAATAGCATCCTGATGTTCTTATGCATTTTTAAACAGATTTTCGTAAATTCATCTTTAAATGTCACTCAGCATGTTCAACAGTTACGATTACCAAATATTGTTACCATAATTTCTTTGCATTATTCCTTTTATTACAAACTTATTTCACGCTTCTTACCATCATTGCTTGCATATATCTCCTTTTAAAACAGAATTCGTAAGAAGGTCCTTTAAGAAACTGTAATAGTGGGCGGCAAAACTAGATAATACTAAACTAACGAAGATAAATGCATTTTATTACAGTTATATTCACCACAGTATGAAATAAACAATTTCAATATACGACTTCAAATATCTGGTAAAAAAATATAAAGTTTTGAAATTTCAATTTTAAAATTAAAAGTAACTTAATTTCAATATTGGTTCCATAGTTTTTTTTAAAAAATATTTTAAGGACTGCATGAATCCTGTTGAAATAATAATTTACAAACGTTTGTTTCTCCCAGCATAAGGTTTTGATCAAAATAATGATCAAGAAAGATCCATTATGCTTGATATATATAAAACAGAAATGTGAAGTAGTTACGAGAAAACATAAATGAAAGTGGAAAATAAAACTGGAAAAACCACAGTGCCGCCCAAAAGTGAAGTAGAAAATAAAATTAAATAGAAAGAACTATAAAAACCGCAGTAGCCGAGAAAGGCAAATCATAGCAAAATGCATTTCAACGTTCAACTTAGAGATTGTGTGAGAACTAATATCGGTTAACAAGAGAATCGGCTTTCATAAGAACAAAACAAGATTCCCATTTATCAAGATGAGCTGATGTAGCAGGGATGGTCAGAATTTGGGCATTATCGAAATAAAATGTATCCCCAAGATGTGTAGCAATAGATTTATGGTATTCCTGAAAAGGGATTTCTATACCGTGTTCAGTTAGTCTAAATGAGTCCTTCAGTCTTCTGAGTGAGCTAAACATTTACTTCAAATGCTGTAATGTCAACTAATTATTTGCTTAAAACATGTCTACTTTCATTTACATTTTCGTATTATTTGAAGATAATGAAATTTTTATCTTCTCGCTTTAAATTCATTGAATTATTCATTTAGCGACAAAGTATATTAAATTATAATATTTAACGTGATATTAAAATTAATAAGAGAAAAAAAATTACGTTTTAAATTAGTTATTTCAAATTTGAGTACTACAATAAAAACTAAATTCTAAAATAAAGACAGCACTTTTCGTCAAATATACTATGTGTTAGAGATTGTAATATGTTATTATAGTTAAGATCACGTGACTGTAATTACTACTACTTCCACTTAATTTTTGCTGTTTTACCTTAGTTTTCGCTTATGGCAACTTTCTATGTTCCATGAAAAAATAAGTATATCGTATTTTAAATTCTTGTAAATAAAAGTCATTTTGTAAAGTTAAACATCTGAATATTTATTTTGAACAAACAGTAAAATAATATTATTGTCTTACGTGACACTATACAAGGGCACGTAAAAAAGAGAATTTAACGTGAATAAAATTAAAATTTTAAAAATTACGTTTTTCTTAGGTGGAAGTAGAGAGAAAGAAGAAAAGGATTCTATCTTTGCCTTAATTAAAACGATAAATGTAGGGCTTAGTATTCTGAAACACGGGAGGGGGGAATTTTTGGTATTAGCAGTTATTACAAATGAAATTACTTTCTCCTTTTAATTAACTATCAAATCCTTTTCCAATTATATTGCTTCCCTTCTTATTATTGTCTAAGTTTACGTAATAAAGTGGTTGAAATTTCGATTGGGGATAAAAATAGAAATAAATTGCAGCATGCAATTTTTAAGAAGGAAAAAAAACGATCGTTACTTGTTGTAGCCAAGGTCAGAGCACCGAATTAAAATTTGAGAGCTTTTGCCAAGCGAAAAGTGGTCAAATAATATATGTTTTTTGGTAATAAATTTTATATAGCAATAAAATTAAGGTGACATTTGCTAGTGGTTTGAATTTTTTAACACATTCACATTCATCAATTTTGTTACAAAGCTCCAGTTGAAATTCTAGCTAATCGGTATGATATCAATATTTCGATTGACGTTAAATGCTGCTTTTAGAAATTAGAAAAATAATCGAATCTATCATTCAGCAAAAAATTTCTGTTAAAGTTCGAGTGCTCTAGCTCGTCAGTGAAAGGTCGAAATTTTCAAGATTCCAGCCTTAAACAGACGAAAGCGATTTATTAAAAATGTAGTAAACAATGCTTAGAGATAAAAACTTGTCTATGTAGCACATACTTTTTTGAATGACTGACAAGTATTTCTGGTGAGCATAAGCATAAGATGGAACTTTTTAAAGGGCATATCGGTTTTTCACGTCCTTAATTTCAAGTTCAGTTTCAAAACCAACTCAATATAGTTACGTATGAAATCTATTTCTTTTTTATAAAAAAATTATCCGCGTTTTAATCTTTACTTTAACTCTCATTAGCAATTCTAATAAAATAAATAAGTAAGTAGACAATTTAAATGTTTTGAAAATATAGATGCAAAAATTGTGAAATATTTTGATATTTTTTTAAGAAAAACAGTTCAACGGCGAAATAGGGTAGATACCAGGCAGTTCAAATAATACGTAAGCACTTAACAGTGGAAGGCGGTTTGTTATTTGCTTATTTTACCTGATAAGGGGATAAGGATACGAGCAATGCTCACGTTTAATATTCATTACTTATTTTCAAACTTTTCTTAAAAGTAAAAAAAAAATTACTTGTGAAAAAATTTCAACTTTTATTCTAAAGTTGAATAACGACAAAAAATTATTTTTATTAAAATTAAAAATTACAAAATAATTTTATTATTTTTATTTATTTATATTAAGTGTTTTGAACACAAAAGGAAAGATACAGTGATCTACAATAACACTAAAATCAATACAATATACATTTAGCTTTTACAAAATTCAAAATAGTGAAATTTTAGGTGCATCATACTTAACTTTATATAGGTATATGGCATTAATAAAATTAAGCGAGAGTAGGGGAGAGTGGGGTCAATTGTAACAGGGTACGATTGTAACAGAGCAAAAATTTCGAGTGTCGGGTTCTAGATTTGGTTCCTAGGTGGCACACAAGGTGTATTTAATAAATCTACATATTTAATAAATCTACCTGATGGCAATCATTTTTATGTAGTTTTGAGAGAGTTAGATCACAAAAGATATTTTCACGCCACGCAAGTACTTTTTTTGGTATTAGAATATTATATTGTAGCAAAGTAATTTTGTTTAAGCAAATAAAAATTAGTAACCGAATATGTAAGTGGACACCTTAATTAACATTTCAATAAAAAAAAAGATTAGTTTTGCTAATTAACTAGCATTGTTTTTAACAAATGAAGCTGAAATGGCGTCTTGGGGACAATTGTAACAATAAGTAAAGGGACGATTGTAACAGCTGAAAATAAATAATGTTATGTTTACAAACCATTACTTAAGTCTTTAAGAACCACCAATAGTTTCCTATATCATTTATATTATATTGCATGTGCATTATTTTATTTGTCACCTTTCACAGCATAAATTAAAATTTTTAACCCCTTAAAGTTAAAAGCTTAACCCTTTAGGTCTCTGCTCATTATTATTTTTACTCTTAAAATATCACTACTATTTTGATCAATAAAGAAATATATCACAACTATGATACTATGTTTTAGTTGAATTTATGAACTGTTACAATTGACCCCGTAAGTGGGGACAATTGTAACAAGTGCTCGACTGTCAAAAATTGTTAATAACTAATATAATAACATTTAAAATTAGGTATTTATTTTTTTTTTCTAGTAGAGGATAGTCTACTTTACACGTCTGTCAATTAATACTAATAATATATTGGATTTTTTGTTAGTTAAAAATAGTTAAGTAAAAAATTTTACAATTGACCCCACTCTCCCCTATACTATTCAATTAAAAAAGTTAAAGTACTAAACCAAAAAATATTTCATACTGAAATCTTATATTTTATTAAAAATGCGGTAAAATTAAATTGATTACTCGAATTAGCCAATATTGTATTTTTTTATTAAGCATTTGAAATACTTTTTTTCTCACAGCTTTTAAGATTTGAGTTCGTTTTTTTTCTTTAAGGAAAAAAGGTTTCAGAATAGTTTGTTAGGAGTGATATTTCTTTGCGAATTTTATTTTTTGATTTTTATTTATTGCTTAAGAAGTAAAAAATTATCGTAGATTAGCTGTGTACAGTAAAATTTCATAGCTCAAAACCTCATAACTAAAAAACTTATTTTTTAAACAGATTATGGAATTTTTTAGATGAGAAATTTTATTATTGAACCACAAGACTGTAATCTAGAGTAGGAAGAGATATTTACAGATGAATCATAATAGTTATCACTTTTGATTAAACATTAGGTGAAGATGTTTGATTATTTTTGCTTTCAAAAGGGGGGGGACACAATTGCAATACATTTATAGTAAGAACATAAAGAAATAAGGCAATCTAGGACATTCAGCTGACAAAGTAAATACAGTACGAAAAAAAGAACACCCTAAATAACACTTGATCTAGTGATTGGATCTTTACATACCCAAGTTAAAATTTCTGATGGTTTTCCATTGATGGACCAACATAATCTTGATGGTAACCATCCATAATTCCATCATGAACCACTATATTGTTTGATGGTAATCAACATGAGTAATCATCACCTCAATGTAGGAATTCGGATTGGTACAACATAAAAATAGCAACTTGTTTTCATGGTTTGTTCATGTTGAACAATCACGAATTTCCATCATAGCGTCTTAAAAATCAAATGATGGAACGATCATGAACAACCATCATCCCAATGTAGGAATTCGGATGATGGTCCAACATAAAAACCCAAAGTGTTTTGATGGTATATTCCTGAGAACCAACAAGAATTCCCATTTAATCATCAGGAAAATGTATAGTTGGAACCATCATGAACCATAATGGATATTGTTGGTCCATGAGAGTTAAACTTCTCTTGATGGTTGATCATCATTGTATAAAAGAAGAATTCTCCATTATGGAATGATGAATTTGTTGGCATATCAAAAACCATGAACACGTAATGGAAAATGTTGGACCATCATGAATCTCAGTGAAACCAGCATAAACCATCAAAATGTTTTGATGGGACCATCAAGAATTTTGACTTGGGTATGCTTTTGTAATATTTGAAGCTTTTTTGCCGAAAGAAAAATGTTTAGTTTAATAACTGAAGAAGAAATGTCGAACAATCCAGCTTATATTCATACTGAAAACAAAGTAAAACACTGCTAGAAAGTACGTCTAACTTAATAAACAAAAGGTTTAGCTTGCCTGAATTAATATGTTTATGATTTAGAGCCAGAAATGGCTTTACTGCTCACATCGATTTTTTTATCACATATTCAATGTAAGGAATTCATATGGTGACAGAAACTATACCTGATTAAAAAATAAGTAAGAAAACTAGTAAAATAAAATAAAAGATCCTTAGGGGGGTCGTGAGTCGCGCATTAACCTGAGCATAAACTTCCAACAGACAAAGTGAAAAGAATTTGTATATTCCAAGTAGCATTACACTAATAACGTGTTTCAAAGTAATTTCTGAATTTCAAAAATGTTTAATTTTATTTTCCTAATTTTATACATTTTAAATAAACAAGCTTTGTAACGTATTTTGATACCACATTTTCTGCATTTCTTACTTTCTGTCAAAGGAGACTTCTTTTTCTTATGTTTTTTTTTTAAATTTTGTATTTGAGCTAACCACTCATATATCAATATCTGAATTAAATATTGAGTGTATTTGATTAAAGAAACAGCAATTCTAATTTAAAACAGTGCAAAAATTGAATCAGTGAACTGAGCTGAATTCAAACATCAAGAAATTAGGGTTAAAAAAAAATCCCCGAGGTTCCAAAATAAGAAGAAAAAACTTAATTCCGAAATTGAAAGTCAAATATTCTTAGTTTAATAAATTTCATAAACATTTTAAATTACGACGAAGGAAAAATATTAAAACTCTAAACAGAGGCACATCGGAAAAAACTGAGAATTTACTTATATACAATATTTCGGAAGTATAATTAGTTTTAAAAATGCTTAATAAATTTTCTGTAATAATTTTCGTCATAAAATGCATTTATTCTTTAAATTATTGGAAAACATTGAAAAAGCTAATTGTTTGAAATAAACAATAACTAAAAGATTCGAGACACCTAATTCCATGTCATCACGTACTTAAAAATTTTGTCCCTAAAGCATAAAATATATTAAACGAACAAAATTCATAACAAGTAGTGAAAATAAA
>NC_092207.1:5879286-5937432 GCF_043381705.1 Parasteatoda tepidariorum | reverse complement strand
ATTATACCTTGATATTAAAGGGAGCTAGGTGTTCTTGAAATTTGAACCTTTCTCGAGCCATTTTATTTTTTTATTATTCCATTGCGCTTTCTTTGCTGGACTTCACACACAGAAAACACCCCATGCATGCTAGAATATCCGAAATGTTGCAATAGAAGTCGAAAAAGAGCAAATAAACTGATTTTCCAAGATTTTCCAGTTTTTTCCCATTTTCCCGAAAAAAGAATTTTTTTCCTACTGCAGGAACCTCCAGAATATCGAAAAACACATAAAAAAATATTATAATTTAAAATAAACGGAGGTTCCTGCATGTAGAAAATAACTTTTTTTTATTGGGAAAATATGAAAAAACTTAAAAAATCCTGGAAAATCCGTTTATTTGCTCTTTGTCGACTTATTTTGAAGCATTTTGGATATTCTAACATGCATGGGGCTTTTTCTATGTGAGAAATCCAGCAAAGAAAGCGTAATGGAATAATAAAAAACAAGAATAAAATAATAAAATGGCTCGAGAAAGGTTCAAATTTCGAGACCCCCTAGCTCCCTTTAATGTCAAGGTATAATTTTCAAACTCGCTCCCTAAGTAGGGGTCTATGGTCCAAACAAGGTTGCTGAAGATANAAGTTCGCTGCAGGAGGGAGGGTTCCTGGGTTCGAATCCCAGGGTCGGTCAAATTTTGAAAACATTTTCTTTTTTTTTTTTGTTTATTTTAAATTATATTCTTTAAGGTGTTTTTCGATATTCTGGAGGGTCCTGCATGTAGGAAATAAATTTTTTTTATTGGGAAAATGGGTAAAAACTTGAAAAATCCTGGAAAATCAGTTTATTTGCTCTTTTCCTACTTATTTTGTAACATTTTGGATATTCTAGCATGCATGGGGTGTTTTCTATGTGTGTGAAATCCAGCAAAGAAAGCGGAATGGAATAATAAAAAAAAGATTAAAAAAATAAAATGTCTCGTGAAAGGTTCAAATTTCAAGACCCCCTCTTTTCTTCAAGACTTTCTTTTTTTTCTTTCTTTTGCTTATTTTACATTATATTGTTTTTTAAATGTGTTTTTCGATTTTCTGGAGGGTCCTGCATGAATTAGGGGGGAGCACATGGCCCCTAAAATCTCTCGCTTAGCTAGCCGGGAGAACGCATTTGAAGCCATGTAGTCGCATGGTCCCTGAACAAGAGTGGTCTGGTGGTAAAAGGCTGGACTAGTAACTTACGCCTTTAACGAGGTGGTGCAAGTTCGAGTCCCGGCTGTGGTCAATATTTAAATTTTTTCCTTCCATTGTTTATTTTACATTATATTATTGATTTATTGTGTTTTTCGATATTTTATAGGGTTCTACGTATAAAAAATAAAAAAAATTTATTATGGAAATGGCGAATCGTGCATAAAAAGAGGAAAAATACCCGAAAATTAATTTATTTGTATTATTTTATATTTTTACAATACATTGGATAGTTTAGCATGCGAAAGATGTTTTTTCTATAAGAAGTAGTGTATTTCTTTGTTAAAGAACACACAATGGAATAAAAACAATAATAAAAATGGCGCGTTATGACTCAAATTTCAAGACTGCGTAACTCCCTTTATTATTAAGCTATAATATTCAAACTCAGACCGGAAGTAGACCTCTATGGGCTGAACCACTGTGCCAAAGGAATGGGCTGAACCACTGTGCCACTCTGCAAAGGGTCCAAAACCCTTTTGATTGACTAATCGTGAGTGTGTTCTTGAAGCTAAATAGTCGCCCGAACACCTTATAAGCGTGGTCCAACGGTTAGCACCATGCGCAGTGTGTTATTCGTGGATTAAAACTTGATTACTCATAATCTACCCTGAAGTTGGATTTTTATCTTCAGGGTGATACAAAATAAAAATTGCTTATTATACAAAAAAAAAAATAATCACTTCTGTATTGTAATTTCATCAAAAGTAAAATGTTATCTAAGATTCGTTTTTCATTATTTTTTTTTTCAAATTTTTCCCTTTTTATTTTGTTCTTTGCATCGAATTTCTCCTAATATGACCATAAAGGTCACCATTAATTTATTTAATAGATTAGTTAAAAAAAAATTATTTGGATTTAGGGAAAGTTTCTGCTTCCGCATCACCACATTCAGTGTCTTTTCCTCGCGTTTTTAATTCAGCAACGATATCTTCACTTGAGAGCACACCGTAGTTAGAACATTGTCATCAACATTCGTGGAATCATCGATGTTTAAACTCCTTAATGTTCTTTTGTTGTAATCTAGAGTTAACTCAAATCTGTAAGGAAAAAAATTCCCTTTGTTTTCCCTGCACATATTATATACAATATATTAAGAGGAGACACTCAACCACTGTATGACTCACAACTAAAAACTTAAGAGAAAAAAAAGGGAGGCTGAACATACTCAACACAAATACAGTTGACTCGCGTTATAACGACCCCATCGGGACTGTCCCAATCTGGTCGTTATATCAAATGGTCGCTATATCAAAATGAGCAAATTTCCTTTGAAAATCGGTCACATAATAGTTTTAAACGTCACAATGCATGCTTAGACTATTTGTGGTATACATGTTATAAGTCAAATGTATAAGCCTTGTGGTATAAGCCAAAAAAGGATGGGATACATACATTAATAAAACATAATGACATTTTAACAATTGAATTACAACTGTTAACAATTAAGAATTTGTGGTGCGCTGGAACAGAGGTGTGCTTGTTCAAGGTCAACCATTCGACCCCACTTTCCAATAGGAAGTTAGAAAAGAGCGGTGTTCAAATTCAGAGAGGGTCGTTATATTAGGAGTTGACCTTTTTTACGGTCGTTATAGCAAGAGTAAAATAACGTTATCTTTTATGGATGTGAATTGGGACTCCTTCACAGGGTCGTTCTATCATGTTGGTCGTTCTATCATGTTGGTCGTTCTATCACAAGGTCGTTATAACACGAGTCGACTGTAGTACTACAGTAAATGAAATAGTTTAATATAGCTGAAATATCATCCTCAAACATCCCTTATCACTCTTTTAATATCACTTTGAGTATCACTCTTTTTTAAAAGACGAAAATAAGAAACAAAATTCCCTGCATTTTCCCTGTTATTTTAGGTGATTTTTTAAATTCCCTGTATTTTCTAGGTTTTCCCCGAGGAGTGGCAACCCTGTACCCACACTGAAAGTGGCAAATCATCTTAATACTAGTGAATTAGAATTACATTTCCGTAGTGGTAGACACACTACACTTTTCACGCACCTAATCCAACTCAGACAAAAATGAAACAAATAATTCTGAAATCATCCATGCTTTTTTATTAGATCTATAAGTCACTGGTAGGCATTTTACTCAGCTAAAGTCTGTTGGTTTTGCAGATTTACTTAAAATAAAAAGTTTTTTCTTATCTTTTGTTGACAATTTGCATCACAATACAGTTAAGCGATTTTCCTACAACTTACCACCCACGCATTCCCCCCTTTAAATTTTAACATTTGATAAGGGGTTACATCATAGAAGAGGCCAAAATCATATACGTTATAAATGTTTTCTTTTGCATAACTTTCCAGCAAATCTTTCCATACAGCATCTGACCAATAAGTTACACCTTTACACAAGCAGCTTGACCAATAATTTTTCCGGCACAGATGTTTTGACTTTTTTACGAAGTCATCCATCCATTGGAGCACGAAAAATCTGTGAATCCCAGTTGAGCTGCAAATTTTTCAACTTTTATTTTCATGATAGGTCCAGTTATCGGTAAACAAGACTACTGTTGCTAAATTAGTCACATTCGCTTCATATGCTATCATTAAACACTCCTTGCTTTTCAATCGCGTGGAGTTAGTAGCAGATGAAATTCCAAACTGTTTACATATTGCGAAATTTCTTCTTTTTAAATAATTTTGAACAAAACTTTTCTTTTCGACATCTCAAATCTGCTCAATAAAAAGTAAGCTTTCAAGTAAAGATACAAGCCAGAAATGAGCTCTTCTTATACGTAGCTCTGAATTCATTAATGTTTCTGAAACATGCATCTCGAGAGTTATTTTTCACTCCTAAAAATTCTTTCCTTATTAGTTGAAACCAAATAATGGGCTAAGTCCAGTTTCGCTGCTATTTCCCTTTCTCTGAAGGTTACACTTGGTTTTGAATAACTTTGAAAAATTATGAAAGTGTTTCTCAATTATATTAAAATTTTTTCTCCTTCTTTTGAAAATAGTTTAGATTGTCAATATTGTTCTTGTTTCCAAAATTAATTCTCTCGTTAAATCCGAGAAAAAGAGAGAGAGAAAAATTGCTTGCTAAAAGAGTATATTCTAATATATTTTTAACATTGTACCAAACAAAACACTCTGTTTTCCTTGTTTTATCTGGAATCTTGGTAAATGCGGTTAGTTATAAGCGGGTCCTACTGTATTTAAGTCAAGCAAAGAAATGTTTTACTTTTATCATTATTTTAAACATTATTAAAATAATTAAAAAAATATATTTCTTGTTATAAATTTTGAACAAAGACTCCAAAACTGCAGTAATAAACACAATGCTGATAATATAAATACTCACAAACTCTAGATATTGTTTAGCATAAGTGTCAAAAAACATTTCAGACGATTTTATACCCTTATATTTTGATGCAATTAAATTAATACAAAAACATTCTGTAATATACCTATTTATAAAAGCAATGACTGGTGACCTTTATCCTCAAATTAAAGAAAGAAATTTAATGCAAGAATAAAGAAAAGAGGGTAAAAATATCAGAAAAAAATTTATGAGAAAACGAATTTTAGGGTACAAAAGATTTATCCTTGAATTGCAATACAAGAGCAAATTTGTTTTTGTTTTACACAAAACCCATAGATATATTTTAATAACCTAACATACCAAGCCATGCAATTATAAGCCAATTAGGGGTTGCAGAAAATGAAGAGAATTATAATTAAATGTAGAACATGAAAATGGCAGGAATTTGTAAAAAACAGATTATATGAATGTTTTTTTATTTATTAACCACACAAATAAAATTTTACAAAAATTCATTTATTATTTTTTAAATGCTTTGTATATAAAAATATATCAAATATGTTAAATATAAAAAACACATTTCTCAATAGGGAAAAATTCAACATGATTATAATAATAACAGATCTAAAAATTATTTTCCACATTTTTTTAGAGTTAAGGAAATCTGTTTTGGAACAATCAAGACAGTTGAAGCAAAAATTCTTTGTATATTTGACAAAAAAAAAGTTATTTAATTTTTAATTAAAATAAAATAGTATAAAATATAGTATATAAATAGTATTAAAATACTTATATAAACTGCATATTTCTGTCCGTATAATTTAAATTTTTTTTTCAAACCAACGGACAACATAATCTATGCAATAGACAGTATCGGAATTTACTGAACACAACCTAATATATTCATTTTCAGTTAATCTTCTTATTACAGGTTTTTCTTGCAAAAGGATGTATAGGTACGTTGAAAATAATAACAAAATAAACTATAAAAATATAATAAAAAAACATTTTAAATAACAGGAATATTGATGTGCAAAACAATGAGATTTTGACAAAGCTAGTTAATATGTAAAAATCAAAATTTGGCAATAATGTTTCTAGAAGAATTTCAACTCTCATAAGCAAATTACTTAAAACACATGAAATCCCTGAAATTAAATTGCACTCAGTCATTTAATGACTACTTTTTTTGTAGATTTATAGTATGACTACTTTTTTGTAGACTTTCTACTATAGTATCTTAGTGCTATTTAAATACAGTTTAAGTAATAATAAATGCAAAATATATATCACAATTTCAACTATCAAAAAAAAATATCATTAAATTTAGTTTACAATAAGAATGAGAATAAAACAATTCATACATGAAAAATTCAATGTATAGAACATAAGTAGTGATTGCATCAAGTAGTAATAATGGCAAGAGTCAGTGCTTACATTATATATCTTCAATTAGACAATGTTATCTAACTTGATAAAAAAAAGTCAAATCGTAAGATAAATTCAGAATAAAGAAAAGACTTGAATGAGATTTATTGCCCAGATGCCGACTTGACAGCTTCTCTCTCTTGGATGGATTTCGATATGAGTTCCACCACTTTCATTGCACAAGCTGGTATTTTGGTTCCTAAATAGAAAATACAGTAAAGCTTTTTTTAAGAAATATTTAATTTGATTCATAATTTTGTTACACTTGAATTTAACATACTCGTTTATTAAAGCACAAATAAAGGTACCGAAATGGTTACACTAAAGTTTCACTTCTATAAGCAGGAAAATTCCTCAGTGTCAAAACACCAAATGAAAGCAGAAAAGTACTGAGGCAAAGTGATTTAACCAGTAGGAAAAGAAGAACAGATAATAAAAGAAGGTAGCTAAGAAAGTGTGGAAATTTGAGAGTGCAAGATGTAGAAATTAAATTAGATTTCTCTAAAATTAAGTTATTAGAATTTTTCAAAGTCTGGAATAATTCCCGGAAATTTAGATCAGTAGATTAATTAGTAGTGTTGGATGATCTTAGCAGAAGAAAACTCAAGCTTACTATTATAATTAAAACTATATAGGGAGATACAATGTCAGTTAATATCCTAACTTTGGACAGATCTTCCACGTTCTTTAAGTTGAAATAAAGGGGCATGCTTAGCCTGTACAATATAGGCACGATTACACTAACAAGAAATTTGATAGATACTCCAGCTATTAATAGAAGCTTATAGGAGGCATGGGTGCCCCTCTAAATCAATTTCAAGACTGAAATTTTTGTTTGATCAATTAACAAAACATTAAACAGAATATTTCTGAAAATAATAGATCACTTCCATGAGAATGGTCCATTTATTTTATGAATGACTTGATTATTTCTTCTAAAATTTTAACTTATTTTTTATTATGAACAAATCAAAAATAACAGATAAACCTTGTATATCTCTCTACACCAATTGCAAAATTCTGACTTTTTCTCGGAGTCACGCATACCTCTATTCAATTTTCAAAAAAATAATCTCCAAGATCATTCTTCAAAAAAAATACTTTTAATTTAACCTCACCCAACATCTCAAAATATCAAAGCTATTAATAAAATAAATAAAAAGATAATAAGATAATAAGAATAAAGATAAAATAAATAAATAAAATATAAATAGAAAAGCTATTTAAACTCAAGTAGATTCTGGTTTAACGATAAAAATTTTATTTGTACAAGTTCAGTCAATGACACTCAATACAAAAATAACAATGTTTTTTTTTTTTTAAAGAAATATTTTTTTTATATTCATTTTAACTGAATTGTTTTTTTTAAATTTTCATCAGGAAAAAAAAATTTTTTTGAAGGAATTTAAAAAACAAAATGGATATATATATTGAATGAAGGACTAAATTCAATCAACTGGATCCTTTCTCAAGACTGATTTCAGTCTTCAAGACTTAAGAGTTTCACCCATGCCTTCAGGGTCTGAAATTTAGTTTGATAGCATTTGAGAAAACAACTTAACTCTTTATTTTATTTTTTTATTATCTCTATACCTCTGGAGTCTGGATTATCTCTATACCTATTATCTTTATTATCTCTATACCTATTTCCTCTTTCCTTACTGCACATTTAACCACTTTGCACATTTTTGTCTCATTACTTTCCAACTGTCGTTCCGTGTTTAGAAACTGAGGAAGACTCTAGTTTCTAGAGCCAAAACTAAAGTAAGTCCATTTCTGCACCTTTATTTGTGATTTATTCAAGTGGTTTTGCTTAATTTTACGTTGTACAAAGTGTACTGAATTCTTGTGTGGATAATCGTTGTTTTTTTTTTCATTCCATACAAATTTTAAAAATGAATGAAAAGAAAGTAAGATCTCTTACAATGATGCATTGAACTAAGGTTATTATTAGAATAAATCAAAAAAGAATATTAAAGAGATGCAACATGAGAATCACATTTGTGATCTAAGTTAGTTTTTTGGATAACCAGAGTATAGCCATCCATGAGTTTTATTGTGAAGTTGGTTGGATTTCAAAAAAACAGCATCGTATAATTAATCATGTTTATTACCAATCAACTTTACTAAACAGTTTTAAAATTACAAACCTTTTGAACATTAATATCTAAACTTCAAACGGATTATTAATAATAAAGTATGATTTATTCTACAAAGAAATAATCTACATTAATAATAATAATTTAAAAGTATTTATGTAGTAGTAATAAAAAATAATTCTAAAAAATGTTTATTCTTCTATTAGTCTCAAAATTAATGGTGTATGCAAAGTTTATAGATATGTATTATATTTAACGTAAAATAATTAAGATCAAGAAAAATAGAGAGATGTTAAAATGTTTAAATCAAAACTTAATTTACTTTAAGGGCTCTGGAAAAAATTTCTTTCAGTACTTTAGCTTTCTTTTTTCTTATCACCTACAATTTGTTATTCTTAAAAACATCAATGCATTTTAAAGAATTAAGTAAAATAAATAACTGGCATCATATTAATAAAAAATAAACACACACAATATATGCTACTTGTCTAACTAGTTTGTAGCAGTTTGATGTGACCAAAAGGCAAGTATTTCCTGTACTTAGAATGAAAATTGTTCTACTTTTATGCAGAGTAAAAACTGCAAACTTGTTATATTCAATAAAGTGCATTAAAATTATTAGTCTCAAAATTAATGGTGTATGCAAAGTATATTGATATGTATTATATTTAACGTAAAATAATTAAGATCAAGAAAAATAGAGAGATGTTAAAATGGTTAAATCAAAACTTAATTTACTTTAAGGGTTCTGCAAAAATGTCTTTCAGTGCTTTAGCTTTCTTTCTTATCATTACCTACGATTTGATATTCTTAAAAACATCAATGCATTTTTAAGAATTAAAGTAAAATAAATAACTGGCATCATATTAATAAAAAATAAACACACACAATATATGCTACTTGTCTAACTAGTTTGTAGCCGTTTGATGTCACCAAAAGGCAAGTATTTCCTGTACTTAGAATGAAAATTGTTCTACTTTTATGCAGAGTAAAAACTGCAAACTTCTTATATTCAATAAAGTGCATTAAAATATTTCAATAACTAATATAAACAGCTAGATGTCAATTGCTTGCCGGCAGAGAGTGGAAATAATCACAAAACAGTTTCTCTTTCATAAATAACAACCAAAGAAAAATATTTTTTCCTTTTAACTATCATTAATAGTATTTTAGAGAACAGTTGTAGTCGAGCATTGGCCTCCCAATGAGGCGATCCAAGTTTAAATCCCAGCAAAAGCTGGTTGGACAAATTCTACTCCCGGCTTGCACTGCCGGTCGTAAAATATCACCAGTGGTAAACAGATCATAGGTTATAATACCCTTACCGACTGACTAGCCATGGGAAGTTTTCATAGCTTTTCTCTTCGTGCAGCGCAAATGCGGGTAAGTTGATCAAGGAGTTCTCTTGTCTTCTGGGTTGAGTTTAAAATTAAGGAGATGTGGAACATTAATGGTTGTAAGACCATAAAATGTGTCGTTTGTTTAATGCCAGTTATAAAATATTTAAAAAAAATAGCATTCTAGAAGTTATTATTTAGTTAACGTTATATTTTCATAAAGGTGAGGTTTAAAATATTAAATGAAGATAGCATACCTGGACCAAATATAGCAGCTGCACCTGCCTTGTACAGAAAATCATAATCTTGAGGAGGTATAACTCCACCCACAAATATCATGATGTCTCTGTGGAGGTAATCAACACATTAATGGTGTTTATCGAACATTTTTCCAATATTGCTATAGACTTTATTATTTTTCAAAATTTCTGAACAGAATGCAAGTAATGTTTAAAATCTGCAATTTAAAAACATTTATTTTTTAAATTATTAATTTAAATCACTTAACAACAACTAATGGAATTCTATACATGTTTGAATTATTAATTTATTATAATGGGTACTTTTTTATTTTTTTGAAAATTTAAAAAAAAAAAGATTTATACATTAAAACAAATTTGCTACCGGGAAGAAAACTTTTCCTTAATATTCAACGCCACAAATTTGCAGTTATGTACACTCAAGAGCCAAAACATTATGACCACCCCTACATTTTGCAATGAACTCTCCTGGATGACGTGGAAGGCACATGATCAGGTGGAAGTGGTTTTTAACTGTTGCTGGAGAGTTTGAAGAATCATTCTGTCACTTACTTCTGTGCGTGATGGGAAAGTCTGCGTATCTAAGCGACTTTGATAGAGGGCAGATTGTAATGGCTCGTAGGCTCGAAACAAGTATTTCCGAAACTGCATGACTCGTGGGTTGTTCGCGATCTACAGTTGCTTATGGAAAGTGGATGAATAACGGTGAAACCAGCTGTAGACGACATGGTGTTGGACGTCCACACACTATCAAAGAAAAAGGTCGTCGGAGATTGTCTCTCTTGGTGAAGCAAAACCAGAGCCAGACAGTGGCTCAGCTGACAGCCCAATACAATGCAGGATCAAGTAGAATAATATCAGAACACACTGTTCAGCGGACACTGTAGGATATGGGGCTACGCAGAAAACGTCCCACTCGTGTGCCTTTGCTGACCAAGCATCACCGCCAACTATTCCTGCGCTGGGCCCAGGAACATCGCGACTGGTCCATGGATGAGTGGGAGAGTTGCCTGGTCAGATAAATCACAGTTTGTCATTCATCAGGCTGATGGCTGTGTCAGGATACGCCGTCTTCCAGGCAAACAGTTGCTCCCTCAATGTACAGTAGGTCATACACAGACTGGTGGCGGCGGTATTATGCTTTGGGGGATGTTCTCTTGAGCGTCTCTGAGACCCGTAGTTGTGGTAGAGCAGACTATGAATGCTACAGGGTATCTGAACATCATTGCAGACCAGTTGTACCCTTACATGGCCCCTATTTTTCCAGCTGGAAATGGAATTTTCAAACAGGACAACGCTCCGTGTCACAAGGCTCAAATTGAGTTGGAGTGATTCCAGGAACATGATGCTGAATTCCAGTTAATGTCCTGGCCGCCTAACTCACCGAATCTCCATCCGATAGAACACATTCATAATGTTTTGGCTCTTGAGTGTATAATGTTCATATGTATTGAATAATAAACAAATAAAAAAACTTTTGAACTCTACAATTATCGAAGTCCTGTTTATTTTATGACTCAATGTTTAAAATGCACTGAAAAATTTCTACATTCTAAATAATTTAAAATTGCAAGAAAGAGACACTTTTTAAAGAATAGAGCCTGACCTTATTAAGCTGAACTTCATAAATTTCCAATGAGACAAAAGTATCTGAATTTCTCATCAGATATGGGTGAAAAACTCCTTGAGGCAATATTTATTCAGATTAATGTTTCTCATTAAACACAAAATATATTAACAATTTATTAAACAATTTAGAAAGTTAGAAACACAAATCAAGCAAAAAAATAAGAATTTTTAAAGATGTGTATGTAAGCAAATGTGAGCATTTGCTAACATGCACATCTTTAGAAATTTTTCCTTTTTTGTTTGATTTGTGTTTCTAACTTCCTAAATTATTTAAATAAGACACATTTGTTTTAGCTGTTTTTAACGCTTTTCTATTTTGACTTATCATTATTTTAAATCTTATTTTCTTAATTTGCATAAATCAGTTTCTTTCTTTGTGTGGATAAACTATTTGTTTTTCAATTTCTAAAAATCGTAGAAAGCCTTTATAGAAAAGAAATTCTCCGATACATTCATACTAAAAGAATCAAACTTGTTTGATATCTTTATATGATTCTAACAATTATGGGTGATCTCCAACAATTCCGCTATAAGTTCAAAACATAAATTACTGAGCAATCTATATGTGGTATTGCTTTTATGATGTTTTGTTACTTTTATATATATGTGGTATTGCTTTTATGATGTTTTGTAACTGTCATATATATGTGGTATTGCTTTTATGATATTTTGTTACTTTTATCTTTGCTGCACTGCTCTGCACTGCTATAATTACTTTAAAGTTTTAGTTTCTCTTTCATAAGTTTTCACCTGCCCTTTTCTGCCCATAAATAATTCAGCCAAAAATAAAAAAATAAAAGAAATAGCAAGTATAGCCCCACTTATTTTGTGATGGTGGTAACAGCCAATAAGAGTTGTGTAGGCTTTGGGGGCTTGGTTAGAGGAGGTGAGAGAAAAGGCAGGGACACACATGGTTTTGGAGAGCTGAGGTTAAGAGACAAAAAGATGAGGATCCTCAACAGCTAAGTCATATTATAAAATTTTCTATCACCCCACAATCATTTTTTATTTATTTATTAATTAGCAGTGCAGCTTCATAATGTATAATTTCATGTTATATTTTTATGTATTATTAATTGGAGTGAATGCCTTCCTGGAACAAAATTTGTAACTCTAAATATCTTAAATGATCTATATTGAATAAATAATTTTAACACCTTGCAAATAGTAATCATTCTAATGATCTTGTTCTCTTACCTAAGAGTATATTATTTTTAATTGTTATTCATTTTTATTCTTATCTTAATGTGTGTGGTGATGAACTGAACATCACCACAACTAATTTATTACAATTCCTTCATATGCATATTAAAAGAAATCTTTTTTTAAGGCTCGATGTAGGATATACAACTTGAAACAAAAACTCAAGTTGCAAGTGAATGAGTATGTTGTTAAAAAATAAAAATGATTAAAAATTAAGGCTTTACTTTCAAAACATTCTAACCACATTCTATTACTTTTAAAAAATTAAATACATTAAGTTAATGAAGAAAAAAAGTATAATTTAATCTAAAATTTTAGAAAGTACTTGAAAAAAATTTATCTCTTTCTCCCACTTAACTACAGCCAGCAGGCTTGATACAGGTGTTTCAAATTATTCAGCACATGAACAAAGTGAAGTATGCTATTTGTTCATCAAATTATGCTTTTTGAACTACTCTTGTAAAATAAAGTATTTTGCAACACTGAAGTATTTAAGAATTTTAATGTGATTCATTTTTATCCAATTAAATTGAGAAAAAAATTGACAATAATTTTTTTAAATTATTGTAGGATATATAAGGCTTATTTGTATATTTGTTTAGTTTTAAACATTTATTAATTTTAAATATTGATGAATAAGACATAAATGTGAATTTGATACGAGGGTAAAACTTTCAATATGGGAAATTTTGAAGATTTCAAATAAAGAGGGCAGTCAGAGACACAATAGATATTATAATCAAGTTTATTCAATCTGAAGTTATGAACATTGTAATTAAATTTATTTGTTATTGTTGTTGACGTATGCCATTTAGGCAGAGGGGGTGCGATTGCTCGTTTTTCAGTGGCGCCATCTATGGCCAAGAATTCGACTTCTGCCACACCACACGTCACACCCGTTTATAAGGCAAACCCATTCATACATTCATCCACCAATCATAATTTTGACCTGATCCAGAGAATGATCGATCTCCAATCCAGTACCCCCAGAGATATTGATTTGTTAACGGAACATGGAGGACTTCGCGACTCGACAGAATTTAACGTGCATCAGTCACCAACTACACGGGGAGTCTTCGGCTGACGGGGTTCGAACCCTCAAACTCTCGGTCAAGGGCCCAGCACCCTACCGACCAGGCTATCCCGGCCCAATTAAATTTATTTAATCTGAGACAGTGACAAATATTGTTATCAATTCAATTATACCAGAGGGTAGGATAAACATTGTAATTAAATTTATTTAATCTGAGACTATAACAAGCATTGTAATTAAATTTAATCAATATGTAACTGCAATGATCATACTGAAACTAATTGATTTAATTTGAAGCTGGGACGATCATTGTAACCAAATTGATTCATTGTCAGGCATCCTGGAACGTTGTAATTAAATTGATTTAATCAAAGGTTTACATAAATTTGAGAAACAACTTTTATAGTGACAGTATTAACTATGAGAACGGTTAATAGGTTGTAAGAAAATTCATTTAAAAATTTTAGTTTATTTATAAATATATAGCTATATTTTACAGATAAAATAATATACTTAATTTAATTATAACAAAGCATAATAAGTAAAAAAAAATAATAAATCATACTCTCGGTTGAGATTTTTCAAGGCTTTAGCTAGTAGAGGAACTAGAGTTTTATGGCCAGCTGCTAAACTGCTAACACCAACAGCATGTACATCAGCATCTACTGCCTGTTGGGCAACTTCTTCTGGAGTCTAAAATCAACACAAAGAGATATAAATAATGTAAAACAATTTAGCATAAATTACTACAAAATAAAAAAAAGTTATTATTAATTAAAATATGCTTTTCAAATTGGAATTCTGCATTATTGTGCAGGGAAAAAAAAGTTATTTTTTAAAAAGATTTAAAAAAAACAAACATTTGAATTAAATTAAATTCAACTCAATGTGAAATATTTAATTTAGCTTGAAATTCAATAATATAAAAATTTGCAGCATGAAAATGATGAACACAGTGCATTAGTACTGTCATTCTCAACTGTGCTTGAAACTTTAATTTCACTGTTCAATTTAAACTGTGAAAAGTTATATGAATGCAATTATAAATAGATCATAACAAAGTAATCAGTAATTACTTTCAGAAAAAAATAGGGCAGTTTTCAGTTAGATGAGCATAAGTGTCAAATTGGTCAAATAATTTTGACTTGCGCCAAAACCAAAATTGGATTAAACAAATTCAATGACAATCATTTATTATATATGTTAACGACAAAGTTTGAAATCCGGCATTTGTATTATTTTTTCAGAATAACATTTGCATTTTTGAGGAATGCGCGTCATTTAGATAACAGTCTTAACAGGATCGTTTTTCAGACTTAGTTAAAATAACATTTATCATTCTATCGAATACCTAAGCATTATCTATAAAGTATGTAATGATTCTTATATTTCATACCTTGCTGGTAACATGTATGTATTATAATAATTTATAATATTTTCATTATTATTTATTATATTGTTTTGTATATTGACAAATATTTTTGGTTTTGTTTGAATTTGCCAGCAATTTCATTTTGGTCATTTGCAGAAGTAGTCCTAAAACATTGTGCCAAAGATAGTTTAAAAAGTACCAAAAATAATTTTACTTATTTGAAGGGACAATATAGCGATAAGTTATATTTTTTCCTGTGGAAACATTTTTACATCAAACTATTTCTTAATAAAGTTTTATTTCGGAAAAGTACTTAACAAGTTTTTAGGAATTTCCACTACATATAAACACCTTGTTGCCTACACATCATATGGTGTTTTTCTCCAAAAAGCTTTTCTTGAACAATTTGAAAATATATTTTATTACTATTTTATAGCCAAAAACCCTAAATTTAGAAACAATTTTATAACTAATAATAATTAGAATTCTACAGGTTATAGATTTCAAAAAATATAGTATATAGATAAATGTATTTAATGATTCAAATTATGATTGATTTATAAAAACAACTTTTTCTATGTCATATTGAATGGATAAAGAATGATAAGTGTTTAGAATGATAGTATATAATAGAAAAAAAAGAAAAGAATGCGCCACATAAATTCGCAGCAAAATTTTTCAATTGTTATGGTCAGAAAATAAACTTATATATACATAGTCTTTTATAATGCTCTTAAATTCTTCATTTAAAATAGCAATAGATATTAAGTTCATTTGAGATAGACGCAACTAATTTTTGATTAACATAAATGATAAAAATTCTCAAAGAAAAATAATTACTAACTTAAAAATAGACACTTTTCAGTACAAAAAAAATTAAGAATTCAATTTTTAGAAATTTTCCCTATTTAGAAGATTTTTTAAAAAATAGAGCAAGAAAATATTTTGATAAAATCGGGTGAAGCTTGCATAATTCAGTGGTATATTGGAATTTTTAGACAAATTTGCAATTATGCACATATCAAGTACTTTTTTTTTTATATAAATAGATACCGGTTCTCACTTAAATTCAAAAATAAAGTTGAGTGACTTTTTCAGGTTTTCCAAAAAAAAATTCAACAAATCCCAGATAACATTTCAGCAGTACATGGCAATAATCCATCAGAAATATATCTTTTTTTTTAGTCAACGAACATTACAAAATACGTGAAATATGTCTTTTGTAAAAACTAAAATTTCAGTAGGTGATTTAACATGTAGAGTTTCAAATACATAATTTAAAAAATTATTTATAAAAACAATATTTTGTACAAAAACCAGAAAATAAATTAAAAACTCAATGTAACATAGTACATTTTGCAAAAAGTAAATATTACATTATTACAAAGTTAAACATTACATTAATATTACATTTTGTAAAAACTAAAGTTTCAGTAGGTGATTTAACATGCAGAGTTTTAAATACACAAGTATAAAAATTATTCATAAAAACAATATTTCGCACAAAAAAACAGGGAGGGGGGGGGAATAAAAACTCAATGTAACATAGTTTAACAATAAGTCCAATCAGCAAAGAAGTTAACCATCACAGATCTTACTTGTGATTAGAGTTCGTAATTTTTTTGACTTAAAATAAAAAAATAAAATAAAAACATCAGATTTTTTTTATATTTAAATCAGATTTTTTTTATTTAAATTGGATTTTTTTAAATTCTTATTCAAATACACTGTAAGAACTTTGATTTATGACTAAAAAAACTTTATAAAGGTTTAATAAAAATTTAATTAATAATTAAAATTATATTATAAGAATATTTTAGAAGCTCTAACTACCTAAAACAATTTTTCATTATAATTCATAGCTTTGAATGTATAGCAACCATTTTAAAGCAAATGCATGATTTAAATTTAAAGAATAGATGAAATAGAGAATTTAAAGAATGCTTTAAATATTACAACAAAGTTTCAATTGCCAAACCATAATTAATGAAAAAAAAATTTCTTGAGTTTTAAAATGACAAAATAAATGTAACAGATTGTGTTTATAAACATAGTCATTCATCAAAAAATAAATAAATATTCAATCTATATATTTTTATATTAAAATATTTGTTTTTAATCCTATATCAAAATAAATAAGTTAAGCTAAAAAAAAAATTTAAAAATCTATGTACTCAATAGAAAAAATTTTTACAAAATTTCTTTATGCAAAATCTAATAATGTCAAAGATACTGTAAACATATTATGAGAAAAAAATACTTATAGCTTACTTTAATCTATACTTTCAAGCTCAAGAATCAAAAGATTTTAAAAAATGTAATTTCAAATGTGTTGGAATTTAACAGATACCAAGAAAGAAAGTAATTTCGTTAACTAAAATTAATTAATGCAGCAATAATAAATTCTAAAACTAACAACAGAAATAATAAAAGTATCAATAATTTAAAACACTGCTTTTTCACTCTTTAAATCAATATATACATATATATAAATATCAGTTGAATTAAATCGTGATTTAAATCAACAAACCCTGCTTGTTATTAAGTTTAATTTAAAGAGGAAGTTTAATTTAACAAAACAAAACATAGCATCATTAAACTGCAAATATAATATTAAAGAAATTTAGAGCTAAGTTTTAAACAAGGTAGTTTTTCCTCATCAATATTCAAACTTTTATAAATATAACAAAAATGTATGTAAAAACCTGGCAGCATTTAACAAAAAATGATTTAAAAAAAGACATTAAACTTATTTATTTTGAACATAGTTGGCTACTTATGGTTATATAGAGCTAGGTTATTTTTGAGGTTGGTTGCAATATATTTCAAAGCTCTTTCTTCCAAGTATTACATCATTACATGCTTTTTTCCTCTAAAACAAATTCCGACAATTATAGGTGTACGGATCCACTGGGAATCCAATGCATTACAATGATAGTATCTAAAGAACAGATATTTACTTACTCTAAATAAAGGTCCTATATCAATATCAAAACCTAAATCAGCGAATCCTGTAGCTATTACTTTAGCTCCACGATCATGGCCATCTTGGCCCATTTTTGCAACCAAAACACGGGGTCTCCTTCCTTCCACTTCTAAGAATTGCTTTAAAAAATTATTTTTGAATATCAATAACAAACTCGGACAAAGATAAAACGTAAATTAATATCAGAAAAGCAAATTCTATATTTGGAACTCTGAATTTATTAATACACATTCTCTCACATTTGTAAATGAACAGAAAAGTGGTAAATTGAGAATTTTATTCTAGCCATTTTCAGATTACAATTTATCCTACAAACACAAGTCTTTATTTAAAGATTTAACTCTTGAATTATATACATTGTCACACAAAACAATGATAATTTGTTAATTAATATCAGAATAGAAAGTTTATTAAATTAGAATTCTAAATTTATCAATACATATTTTCTGAAATTTGTAAACGAAACAGAAAGGTAGTAAATTGAGAATTATATTCCAGCTATTTTCAGATTACAATTTATCATACAAACACAGGGTTTTATTTTATACATTAAATAATATCAAAATTGTTAATTAATATCGGAATTATTGTTAATTCATATCAGAATAGAAAGTTTATTAAATTAGAATTCCAAATTTATCAACACATATTTTCTGAAATTTGTAAAGGAAAAAGAAAGGTACCCGTAAAATTTTTGTTCAAAGATAAAATCTAATTATTTTACAGATCACATTTTACCCCACAGACACAGATTTTAATTAAGTAATTCAATTATTTCTTAAAATTTTAGTATTATTTTTAGCCTTCTGTTAAATATTGTATTGCATCAACATATTTGTTACATATTGTATTGTATTAACATATTGTTAAATATTGTATTAACATATTTGTTTAAAGACTATAAGGACTACTTTTTTAATAAAAAATAATTTTGTTTATTGAATTTGACTAACTAAAATAAAATAAATAAAATATGGAAATTTACTTCCACTCTTTTTCTGACATCCTCTAATTCGTTTAGATCTCCATACTCTGATTTATAAGCACCAGAAACTAATCTATCAGCAGCCACATGCCTTCCAAATATCTATAATAGTGTAGAGATAGTCCACTTAATGGAATTACTTAAGGAATGAAATTGCAAAAAAAGAGAAAATATATATTTTGTCGGTAGCAAATTAACAGTCTTCACAGGGTGGAAAATGTCAAATAGGATACAGAACAATTTTTAGCAAGTTTTTTTAATTTTTCAATGGCAATTCATTTATTATATAACAGATAGGTTAAAAAATATTCAAATCCTCCAAAAATAATACAAAGGTTGTAACAGTTTTAATTGAATAAATAATACTGCTACATACAAATAAAACTATAATTATAAAGATGAAAGATAGCAAATTAAATAATAAAACCCCCAGTTTAAGTGATTAAACTTATAACTTTACTAAAATTAGTGAGTCAGGATTACCACTCAAATCTGGAAGGAAAAAAAAACTCCCTGTGTTTTCCCTGTACATATAATACACAATATAGTAAGAGTACACACAACAACTATTGTGCTCCTATGCGAGTTATATTGGGCCAACTATATTTATTAGTTTTAATAGCTAGAAAAACTTTGAGAAAAAAAAGAAACAGCTGAACATACTTAAATAATGCCATAGTCGGGGTTTCCACTCAATTTCAGAAGAAAAAAATCCCTGATTTTTCTAGGTTAAATAGGTCAATTTCAATGAAAATTGAGACCATATTTTCATCAAAAAACTTTTATTCTTTTATTTGTAATGTAAAATATTAGATTTTTGGAGTAAAAAAAAATTTTTTTTTCAATGCCCGCCTGGGGAATAGCGTCATCTGAAGGGCAGATTTGTTGGCCACTCATTCAAGGGCACCACATTAGGTCAGCCAACGTTGCTCCCACAGTAAGGACAGATAGTACAGTGAAGGAAAGAACATCCATGCCTTGCCCGGGATTCGAACCCAGAACCTTTCTGATGCAAGGGCAGTTCCCTTGCCCTCACACAGGCCACAGATATAGATATATATATTTTTCAGTTTGACTAAAATACAACTTTTTTTACAACAAATAATTGCAATAGATATTAGAACTATTTAACTCGAATCTCAATAATTGATAATTTTAAGACTAGTTTTTTTCTAGGTATGATATGGGAATATTTCAGGTTTTTGTAAAAAAATTGCAACTTTCCCTGATTTTTGGAGTTAAAATTAAATTCCCTGATAATTCCAGGTGTTCCCTGTTCTCTCTGACCCTTGGGAACCCTGCATAGTAAATGAAATAGTTTAGTATAGATGAAATATCCTCCTTATATATCCCACAGAATATGCTTTGAATGGTCACCATTTTTTAAAGACAAAAATAAGAAACAAAATTCCTTGTAACTTTAGGTGATTTCCTGTTTTCTCTATTCTCCCAGTGGAGTGGCAACCCTGTAATTGAAAGACCCCCCCCCCCCCAAAAAAAAAACTATTTTTANCTGCACTTAACATCAATCTTTATCAATCCACAGACTAGCTTCATATGATTTTTCTTAATACATTATGAAAAGTGCATACGATATAAAATTTTTGGCTGAATAGTTATATTTTTATTTACTCAGGAATATGGTAAATAAAAGTCAGAAAATAATTGAAAAATTAATAGAAAAGAGGAAAATAGCAAATTAGAGAAAGACTTAAAACTAAAGAATCTAAATAAGAGAAAAATTCTACCTTTTCCATTGCCTGAGTAATCTCTCCAACTGTAGCTCGAGCACTTGCTGCTTCAACTGCAAGTTCAAGTAAATTACCTTCACCAGTTTCGGCACATTTCGTAATGGCAGCTAATGCATTTTGACACTGGAACATACATATTTAATTACTGAAACATATTTTATACTAAAATTAGAAAAAACAGAAAAAATTACTCAGAAAAGATAGCAAGAATTCAAATAAGAATATAGTACAGTAGGGAACCGATTATCCGGAACGATCGGGACCATCGCTATTCCGGATAACTGATTTTTCCGGTTTTCTGAATCACTGCAAAAAGCCGTTTTTTTTATTGTTAAACCCAACTAAAAAAAATATTTGGTAATTATCTTAAAAAGAAGAAAAAACGATGAAGTAATACACTAATGATTATTTCCAAAATGATTGTAAGGTAAACATCTTTCAAAAAAGAAAGAAAAATCTTAAAATTTTATGAGGAAAAAAAAATTTTTTTTTTTTAAAAATGGCTGGAAAATTTATTGAATTTCGTTCCGGTTTTTTGGTTTTCCGGTTTTCTGAATTCAAGATAACGGGTTCTGTACTGTATATACATCTTATAAATTGGGTACTATAATTTCAAATTCATATAATTCAGGGGAGTTCCTGTATATTTAATATTCCAAAAAAAATATATAATGAAAACAGCTGCATTAATAGAGATTTTGCTAGCACTAAGGGATGAATTTTGTAGGTTTAGTAGCTCTGTAACATCAAAGTCTTGGCTAAGTAACATCAAAGAAGCAAGGTCTGATCCTATTATTGTAGGATGTTTTATGATTCCATAATTTTTTGTTCTTTTTATTATTAGGTATATTTTATCTTTTATTATAATTTTTATATAATCTTTTATTATTTCCACAAATAATTACATCATAACATATACATAGCTGATTATTTACAATAAAAGTTATTGCTAATTTTTAAATTTTTTATAATACATAAATTGATATTCAATGTCAGATATTTCATAAAATGTAAACATAACACATTAGTTAAGACAGAGTTAGTATTATTTCATTTATCATCAATATTGATAGATTAACTTTTGTCGAATTGGTAAATTGGGAGATGCAATTTTATACTATTTTTTGTTACAGATACAATTTTTATCAATTCCTATAATACAGAACCAAAATATGAAGATAGGCAGCATAATACATTTAAACTCTATAATAAAATCTAATGCCATCATCACACATACCTAATCATGTAATTTATAATCAGTGTAAATGTAACAAAAACATCATTTAATAGACAATCAACAACAGGAATGAAAATTTTATCAACCGTTTTCCTATTTTTATGATTTCATAACAACTAAACTTAGGTAGCAATTATTTTTCTTAAAATGCTCACATTTTTAGAATTTTGTGCATTATTTTTTTACACAAATTTACACAAATTACCATGGGAAATTATACAAGTAAATATCATGCACAATATTCTCAACCTCAGATGTCGGAAAATATCAAAGCAGCACAAGCTTGCAAAGAATTGTGAGGAAAATAATTTGTGGCAGTGAAATGCTTGCAAAAAAAAAATAAAAATAAGAATAAATATTAAAAAAAATGTGGAACGAACTAGCAATCTCAAAGAAAGTTAATGCTTTGGAGAACCATTATCAAATGACATACATTCTTTAACAATTGGAAGACTGAGTTAAGCATGTTTAAATTATGATGCACTGTCATTTTTAGTTTAACATAGCAGCACAGAATAAAATTACAGTCTTCACACTAAGTTAAGCAGCCAATAATGACAATTCTGAGGTTTTGAAAGAATTTTTTGCTTGTCAATCATCTGAACCACTGGTGGGATAGCTCTGGGAGAAGTGAGTTCAATCCTGGTGGCCGACAAAACAACTAGCATGATATGTTTTAGTGAGGAAGTTCGGAGAGAGAAGGGCACCACCTCAGGTGCTGTGCATGTCACCTGAGCAGGCTCAAAATTATTTGCCATTCTTACCATAGCCATTCATATGTGCACTACATTATTAACTTTTAAATGACAATTGTCAATCAAAAAGTTATAATTTTCACAAAATTTTTTCCAGGCATAATAAAATTTTAAAAATACAATAATTTCTAAAATATTATGGAAAACAGATTATCAAACTAGAATTATTACATATTTTGTTAAAATTTTTAAAAAATTATTAAAAAAGATTAATAAAAAATAAGATTAACTAAAATTGTTTACAAAAATTACTCAAACATATTCTCATCGTTTAAGGCATTGTTTCCCAAACTTATTACTTTTGTATACCCTTTCTAAATTTTTCGTAACACTGTGTATCACTAATAAAAAAATGAATGTACTTTTCACTATAAAAAATTGCAAAAAAGTTAAAAATCACAACTGGCTGTTGACACCACTAATTATTAATTGTTAATTCTGCAAAAAAATAGCCAATAGAAAAATACATAATCGTAAATTTTCATGGCTAGCTTTGTTTTAAAATAAAATGTCTTGAAATTTTCGTTTGTTGCAAGATATTTCGCACAGGAATGCGTACCGCCGCTAAACTGTTCCCATACCCCTGGGGGTACGCGTACTACACTTTGGGAAACACTGGTTTAAGGTGATGAACTTCTGTACTTTTACAACAAAATTATTCATTTTTGGGGTAGATTTTTTTGTATAATTATGCCTGATTTATGAATATAAATTTGGTGTTGAAATATTAATGAAATTTAAAACAAAAACGAAGTATAAAACAGTACAATTCATGAGATTTCATTAGACTTACTCGCATCTCATCCCTAGTTGATCTAATTTTTTTCAGTTTTTCAATCTGCAATTTGCACACTTTTGTATTATCAATAACTAAAACTTCGATGGGATCTTCCTTATCCTTCTGATATTTGTTCACACCCACAATCACTTCTACATAAAACAATATCAGTTTTAAATATTTAATTTTTTACATGCATATTAATTTTAAAGTTTTAATGTCTAATACAAAATGATAAAATAAAAATAACTTTTTTATGTTCTTTTCTTCCATTTTCAAATACCACAACAACTAACTCTCTCAAGAAAGAATTATGAAAAATTTCAAATAAACTGGGTAGAATTTTGAATAAAAGAGAACATATAAAAAGTTTCTGATACTAGTTTGTCTCCTATTTACTAATCTTGCCAAATACTGCAAAATGATTCACTTTGTGAACCAAACTCACTTTAATTTCTGCCATGTTACACCCATTAGATATTTTAAATGGGTCTAACGTAACCGAGAGCAAGTAAGCAACTTATGTTTAGCATTTAACAACATAAATAATTGCAGAAACTATCTTACAAAAGAGACAATTTCAGAATGTCTCTCAATAAATAGTAAACATTCAGGATATCTTTGAAAATACACTTATATATTCATTGACCACGGAAGCATCTCATGAGTGGGAGGGCTCTCTTCCGTCCCGTATAGATATATATCAGGGTGCGTAGCCAAATTATTCCACAAAAAATAAGCACCTTTTAAGCACTTTTCAAGCACTCAAAAAATATTTTTAAGCACTGTAAAAAATATCATAATTAGGCAGTGTAGGAAAGTTTTTGACAATTGACAGTTTTATTTTGTTTAAACCTTCATGTCAAAAAAAAAAATTAAAAAAACTTTTGGCATTGTTTTTACAATTATCAAAAATCATGAAATTTTGAATCATGTAAAACAAATGGCGTTTTCATACGCTACAGACTGACAATACACTGCAATAGATTGGGGTTGAATTAAGTATGAAAACGTTGAAGAGAACAATGTGTCTTTTTGCATAATTCGTAGCGAAAATTAACATGTTAAAATCTCATGTTGAAAAAGGGAAAATTAAGCACTTTTTAGAAACGCTATACACCCTGTATATATATTAGTATTAACAGTGTCCAAATTATCTAAACCTTGCATAATGGCAATCAAAAATTTGAATTTGGTAATTTTAACTTCAAAATTCAAATTGTTTTAAGCTTAAAATAAAATTTTAAAAAAATTAATTGTTTACATGTAAATTATTCATTCGCTTTTTTTAATATTGTGTTAGCTGTAACATTTAAAATCAAGAGTCTTCCCACTGATCAGTAATAGGGATTTATATTTCCTTTATGGAGAACAGCGGGGGATGATTTGGTGGCAGTTTTCACCAAGGAAATGGTAAAGCTCGCTCGAAATAGAGATGTTTATTTATTAATTTTTTAAATTTAGACACAATAAAATTATATATTCTTTTAATTTTAAATTTCATTACTCAAATATTGGGAAAAAAATTTTATCTTAGAAGGGACTGCATCTCATAATCCATAAAATTTGAGGGGGCTAATTATGCCCTTTCTGTCCTCCGGTTCCGCTGTCTCTATTTATATTTTGGGACTTTGAATAATTTCAAGGTTCCCACCTGTCTTAATTCCAGAAAAGCTAACATAGAGAGGCCTTTTTTTTTCGTTGCAGCTTAAACAAAATATATAAATAGTTAAACACAATTCTAAACATGTTAAATGTATACAAGTACTATTATTATGATAATCATTTTTCAGATATAATAAATTGTTAAAATGCTCAGTAGCCAAGAAAATGTTCATTGTTACAAATTTTTAAAATTATTTCATTACATATAAATTACAGTTCTTCATGAATAAAAAAGATATAATGAAATAAAATTGTAAAACAGAAACGGATAAAAATAGATATGGCTTTAGCAGCAGGCAGTTTTATTTTTTTTTACAATTTCCAACTTCACAGAAATACAATTGGAAGTATACCTTATATTAAGAAACAATTATTTAAATTTTAATAAAATACTAAGCCAATTTCCATTACTCTTATTTAATAATTTATTAAAGTAATATTCTTAATAAATAAGTTAATTTTCCAAACTATTTTGTTAGAAAAAAGGAAAATACTAAAATACAAGTATTTCATTATTTTTTTAATATTTAGCTACTTTCTCGTAGTTTCAAGGCAGAAGAAATAAATAAAAAGTGTTACTATAGGTCAATAAATTGGATACATTCTTAATTTATTTATTCATCTATTAATATGTTAACAATTAATTTTTTTAATATAGGCGCTTATAACTATTCTACCCATTTATAGGCATAAACAGAAAAAAAATCAAGACAAACTTTCTTTTTTTTAAGAATAATTAAGGCTTTAAAGTTAGGTAAAATGCAATCCTGTTTTGCAAAAGAATAATATAAAATTCATTCCAGCTAATTTCTGAAATAAGATGACATGCAATTCCCTAGTTTTGTCCCTGATTAATTAATACAAAAAATTTCTCAAAATATGTATTTATGCTTGAAATATCTTAGTACAATGTTAATTCAATTGTTATATAATAATTAAAAAAAACTGCACAAAATCAAAAAAATTCTGATTGTTCCTCTGACAAGGAATCGCACAATTCTGTTCATTCCTAGAACAGGATAAAATGGAATCTGTTTATTTCTTCTCTATAAGCTCTCAGTGTAGAAACTTCACACAATAGCACAATGAAAAAAATTTTTAAAATAAATAAGTATTCTGAGGGTGCACTGTGTTTAATTTAGTACTTTTTCCATGAACAGTTGTGATTATGCCACAAAGTGCAAAACCCTGACAATGCTATGTGCGACAAAACGATATCAAAATATCAATTTAAATACCATACATGTTTCAAATTTAACATAATTTTTTGAACTAACATTTATATTTAAATTACCTCAAGAAGATTATCACACCTTTATACGAACTAATCCATGAAAATACTTACTTCTTACAGGAAGTGCGATTTAGATTTTAAAAACGCAGAAATGCAAATTGCGATATTGAACTGTTAAATTGCGTAAATATGAATCCCTATGCATACTTTTTCGATCGCAGAAATACGAATTGCAATATGCAGTTTTTTAAATCATGTATATATACGAAAATCGATGTTTGATATAGCTTGGAAGGTAGGACACTGGGCCCATGTCTAAGAGGTCGTCGGTTCTATCCTCGCTGGCCGAAGACTCCCTGTGCAGTAAATCGTGACTGGTGCACGTTAAATCTGTTGAGTCACTAAATCTTCCATGTTCCCATAACAAATCATACCTCTGGGGATACTGATCCAGGAGTTTCCTTGTATTCTGGATTGGTTCAAAATTACAAGGCTATGGAGTTGAACATTAGTAGTCGTAAACCCAAAATTGGGCCAACTGTTCAACAAGGTTATGAAATAAAATAAAAACCCATGAATATGAAATACAATATTGGATTTTAAACTCATGTGAATACGAATCCTGATATTGGGTTTTTAAATCACCTGAATAGGAAGCACAGTGCATGATTTTTAAGTCGTGTAAATACAAATTGCAGTGAGTAACTTTTAAATCAGGTAAATACGAAAATTAATGTTTAATATTAAAATCACAATAAAAGTTACCGACGCAGTTTCAAATATTCAAAATGGTAAAAATCCACTCAACTAAAATAATCAGATTGTCGGAAGAATCAGATGCATGCATTTAGTAAATGGAATTTAACAAAAGTTTTAACATTTCGTTGAATTATAAAGTTTTGAATTGAGGAAGCCTGCGAACCAATAATCTTGAGATAGGCAGAATTTGACATTCACTGAAAACTCACATGACCTGCTTCTATAAAAGAAGAAAAAGAAAAAACGGAATTCCTGGGTACGCCCAGAATGCAATCACTCCTGTATGAGCTTAGGTAAGGTATCGATAAATATCTTCTGATCAAAGTGTTAAATATTACCTTTTCCACTGTCTATGCAAGCTTGTCTTTTAGCAGCGCACTCTTCTATTCTAAGTTTGGGCATACCGCTGACCACAGCTTTAGCCATTCCACCCATTTCTTCTACCTAAAGAATAAAATTAACGCCATTCAAAAATGTTCTTCATAATCTCTTTCACTCAAATCGCTAGTATCTTACTTCTTTAATAACTTTCAAGGCTTCTTCATACAACTCGTTTGTAAGAGATTCCATCATGTAGGAGCCACCCCAAGGGTCAATGACCTGTAGTAAAAGAGTTGTATAATAAGAACAGGAACTTCAAAAATATATAGCTCTTTTAAAACTTGATAACTCAGAAAATATTTGGCCAATTGTGTCGAAATTTTGTATTTCTTCATTTAAAGTCACATTCTTTAAAAAGAAATTTGCATGCCATGCAATTTAAAACTTTTTCAATTATTATTGAATAAAATAATAAAGAATAATAAAATAATTATTAAAAATTTTTTATTGCAAGTAATTGAAATCATATAAACAAATTTTATAATTAAGTGTAAAAACTTTTTGATTCACTTAAAAAGTTCTTAAGATACAGAGAAATATGTAAAAAGTAAAATTAACATTAAGGAGTCGCAACTTAACGACCACTCTCCCGATCAAACTATTAGGACCAAATTCTCTAGATTGCGGCTGACATCCAAATATTTGAAAATCTAAAATTCGAATCTCTCAAAACAATAAGTATGTTTCTTTTCTGATTTAGTAACTTTAATATATTCTGCACCAACTAATTAGCATATATATGGTAAGGCCCTTGAACCCTTAAGATTGAGTCAATACCTTAAGAATGAAAACTCAATCATTAGATCAACAACAAATACAACAAACTGTACAACAAATTTGAAAGAACATTCTTTCTGTCTTTCGGTTGAAACTTCTTGATTCTGTATTGATAAAAAGTGCTTAGATCATACATCAGAACCAAAGTGGATTATGGCGTATTGCTTTTGAAGAAAAAAAATTAGCTAGCTTCCAGTAAATGCTCGGATGTCGTCATTTCTAATACATCTAAAGTAGTTCAATTTTGCCATGATAAATAGGAATTGCGTTCAGAATTGAGTTTTTGACATCAAAAACCTGTCAAAATTTGTCGAAATCCATTAAAAATTGTCAAAAATCTGGGACAAGTTTCTTTTTTGACATTGGAGACATTTTATTAGGTACTAAATCGTGCATAATACTTGCATTATATACTACAATAATTATGATTCATAGTATGTAACTCATATAAAAAATTCAGCCAAAATTAATAAAACTATTAATTGATTTTTCTAATGGTATTTTAATACTTTAAAACCCTTATTATAACTATTCAGTTTATATTACTGGTAACAACTATGAGTTCTTAACTATTATCAATCTTAATATTGATTTTAATTCTTTTATGATACAATTTAGGCATATTTTTTAGATTAAGTAAAATTTAAGTATTCGTCAATAATGGTTTGATCTCAACTGATTTGTTAGATCAACTCGAATTTTTTTTTTTAATAATTCTCAATATTTGCTGTTAATTATAGTTAGGGAAGCAGAATATGTCTGACCCCGTAAAATGAGGTTCTAGAGAAAATTCAAGCAGCCATTGGAAAATTTTTGATCTAAAAAAATTCCTACAAAACTTTTTTTTTGAAAAATGTATTGCTTTGCAAAACTTTTTCTTGTTAAAAAAACATATGTTAATTTGTGTATTTATTAGTTTCAATTCCTTAAGTTTATAAGTGGGACCCTCTATTTAATTTGATAAAACTATTATTTCTATATATTTTCATTTCTATTATTTTATAATACATATGCTCGTTTATTCAATTAAGAATTATGTAAAGTCAAATGCTTTTCTTATATAAAATTTACTTTCCAAAAATATTTATAAAAGACATTGTACTAAAAAAATGTATATGATAATTGTATACTGTCAGATGTAAAACAGAAAAAATAAACAATAAGCAAAAAGTTAATAAACAAAGAACTTAGTGAAAAGAAGTTCTAAGGGAAATTTTTTAAAACCTTAGAGTTCTAGAGGGTCATTTTATTTAAAAATTATAAAATTAATTATCTTTTAAATTTCATTGATATGAATGAAAGTACAAACAAAGGAAATACAAATCTACAAAATTCCAATAAAAATAAACTCAAGTTAAAATTTAAGAACATAATTAAAACATATTGAGAATTTTTTTTTTTTTTTTTTTTTTTTTTTTTTTTTTTTTTTTTNTTTTTTTTTTTTTGCAAAACTACAAGATACAACCCCTCCCAAATTTAAGACCATTTATTTTTAAGGAAAAAAAATTATAAAGAGATGTGAATGTGTGGTTCAAAAATTGAGACATTAACTTTATATCTGATAGGTTACTTGTTCTCTCTTTGACGGAGACAGGTTATAAAATTCATTTTCTTAAATTGCAATATCTTTCCTTTAAAGTATTTGTATTAAAAAACTATTAACTAAATTTAGTTTATTATCTATTTTTTTAGGGGAGGGGGGAGGTGGAAAGAAATTTTGAATCCAGCGTTATCTGAACAACTAGGTAATTTAAGTATGCCCTAATTGAAGAGTAATGAAACTGTAAGAAAGAAAGAAAAATGTTCACATGAGGTATTCCAGTTTCTTCTTGCAAGATGATTTGAGTATTTCGAGCAATTCTAGCACTAAATTTTGTAGGAAGAGCTAAGGCTTCATCAAAAGCATTTGTATGAAGAGACTGTGTTCCACCAAATACTGCTGCCATAGCCTCAACAGTTGTGCGAATAATGTTGTTGTAAGGATCCTGGAAAAACAAAATACAGCGTTTGAGTCAAATAGGTGACTCAAAGGGTTGCAGTTTAGATATATGCAAGTACAAAATTAGAAATTAATTCACTCACTTGTTCAGTAAGAGACCAACCTGAAGTCTGACAATGTGTTCTTAGCATAAGTGACTTTTTGTCTTTGGGTGAAAACTTCTCCTTTATTAAATGAGCCCACAGGCGACGGGCAGCCCTCATCTTTGCAATTTCCTATATAAGCAACGTTATTAGATTTTTTTTAAATAAAAATATATTTCAGTTTGAATACTCAAAAAGCATAATTTTAGCTATTTAAAATTAAATTTGATTTAATAGTTTTTATAATTTAAACTATAATATCTTGAAGAGATAGGCTGCGTGTATTAAATCCTGCATTTTAAATAGATCAATCGTCAAAGATAGTAAAGGAGGAATGCGAAATTTAAACATAACTTTAATAACATTTTAACAACTAAATTAAAAGCATCTAGGGTTATAATCAATGACATAGAACATAAGAACAGATGTAAGGTAAAGCGCAAAGAGTGAAAGAACAACGATGGTATATATGCATTTCATTCCCTTAAAATTCAGTTCAGTTTGTTATACTTTAGGAAGAGAATACATTATTACAGAGAATTATAGAGAATACATTGAATATACACAGAGATTTGCAGGTTCGCCAGGTCACTAACTTTGGTACTTGAACCTAGTACATTGATTACACCACAATATCAAATCAGAAGCCATTAAGCCAAAATTATGCTATTAAAAAAAGAGAGAGATGGATTCGAAATATGGAGTACCAAAAATCATTTTCCTAATTTTACCAGGGAGAACCATATCAATGGATCAGGAGAGAACTAAGACCCATGTCACTTGTCACAACCAGCAGAATGGAGCATACGTCATTTTTATATTAGTTGTTAGCATTGATATGGAAATAATACAAATATATATTTTAATTTTGATAAATCTAAGAAAATTTAACCGTGTAAAAGTTGAATTTTCAAGAGAAATAATTGCAATAGAATGATGAGCAGAGAAGAAGGAATCTAATCAACGACATAGGACACTGAATTTTTAAATCTATTAATATTATTATGAAATTAAATTTTAAAGCAGGTAAATATTTGGCTCAAGGAAAATATTTTAAGGAAAATATGATTTTAAAATAAATTTAATTGGAAGTTTTAGGGTGGATAAAGAAAGAGAAATACAGTAAAAGATTGGCTGTCCAGAATTCGACTTACCAGGAATTTTCAGAAATTTATAATTTTTTTCGTAAGATGAACGGGATTGCTTGAAATATGAAATTAAATAATCAATTCTAGATAAATGCTCCCCTCTCTCATCTCAATCAATTATAAAGAAGCATTTAGTTCAGAAACAACACTGACCCTCAGTTTCTTTCTAGCTTTTTTTATTTTATTTATCTTTAATAATTTATTAGATCAAGCATTATAATTTTTTACTCCTTTATCATTATTAATCTACAATTATAGTAGATAATTAACATTAAAAACTTAGATTTTTGATGCTCAAGTCAGGAATTTTGGCATAACAGGAATTACAATCAATTCCTGGTAGTCGAGCTTTTACTGTACCACCAATAAAATTTAAATATTGATTGTTTAAAAAAAAATTATTAATTTTATTGGAAATAATAAATTTTTACAATTTCCACTTAAGTATACTTAAAATATAGGATCAGAATTTTGAAAGCTTTATATTTTTTCTACTTTTTTTTAAATGAAATGTCTTTCCCTTTCAGTGATTACACTCCCGATTTTTAGTTCATCTAATCAAAATGCTGGCTCTGGGCACATACTTTGCATCTGCACAGTGGGTATCTCTAGCATCCAGTAAATAAAAGTTATCTAGTTATTCTTATATGCACTATATTATTTTCACCTCTAATTAAATCAAAATTACATAATAAAAAAATAATTAACAAAAATTTTCTTAATAATTTAGAAAGTTAGAATCACAAATCAAGCAAAAAAGAATTTCTAAAGATATGTACATTAGCAAAGCACTTCATCAGTCCTGCCAACACACAGGAGTCGTCAGTGGTAATACCAAAAACTGACTGTGCCCTGAGGCCTCATAATGGATAAACTAAATAAGAAAAAGCAATTAAAAATTCAAAAATCGAAATGTAAATGCAAAGAAAAATTAATGATACACAAACACAAGTCAAAAGTACACAGCTAAGAACAAATAATGAAATGCCCATATATAAGAAAAACAAATAAAGATAAAGTTACTGTTAGAATAAACAAATCAAAATAAAATTTAAATTGCCAAATCTTTAAAAAAAAATTCTATAAAAATATTTCAAGCGCCCATTCTAACATCTTGAAAAATAGAGGAAAAACATTCAATGATTAAAAATTCCAATAAAGTGCAGCATTCTATATTCTTTAGGAACAAAAAATCCCAAGTTTCACCGTATAGGCCTATTTATGTGGGATTCAATATCGGTCAAATTAGCTGAACGTCTTTAAAATACTTTAAATTAAATTACAGTAATTAAAAGGAAAATTATTATTCTTTAATGTAATTTTGAAATTCAGAATAGTTGGAAGAAAATCTGTTTTATTATTACAAATAAATTTAAACTTAATAATTTGTTTAATTAAAATATTCTTAAAAATTTTAAAGTACAATTTGGAATTAAAATGTTCTAAATTAATAACATTAAACTTAAAACATTGAACTTCTTACTCTGTGTACTTTTGATTTCTGTTTGTGTATCATTAACTTTTTTTGCTTTTACATTTCAATTTTTGATTGTAATTGCTTTTTCTTATTAAGTTTATTCATTATGAATCTCGGAGCACAGTCAGTTTTTGGTATTACCACTAACAAGAGATAGGATCCAGTGCGTTGGCAGACAGTGTGTCCCCTGATGAAGTGATGTTTTGCTAACAAACATATCTTAAGAAATTCTTTGTTTTTTGCTTGATTTGTGTTTCTAACTTTCTAAATTATTAAAATAAGACAAATTTAGTTTTAGCTGCTTTTAGCACTTTACCACTTTGATTTATTATTTTCAATGTTATTTTCTTATTTTGCCTTTTTCTAAATTTGCTTAAATTAGTGTCATTATTAGACAAAAGTTTTCTTCCCTGCAAAAATAGTTCATAATTATATTATAACTATGTTTATACAGTTATAAAAGTAAAAGAATATTTAACATACCATATAAAAATTCATGCCTATGCCCCAAAAGAAAGAAAGACGAGGAGCAAATTCATCAATAGTTAAGCCAGCTTTCAATCCTGCAATGAAATTATGTATTCAAATGATGCATTCAAGTATTATGTATTTAACTGCTTTGAACAAGGGTAAAAATCTTCCATTTATTCAAAGGAAGACAATGTTTTCAAATAAAAATGGTTCTTAAACAACAAACATCCCCATTAACACAATGTTATTTGGCACAAAATCAAAAGACATATATCCGTAAAATTCAGTATAACGAATTTATATTTTTTTATTTTTTTATTATTTGCAATCTCTTTAAGTTACTTAATGTTATTAGCTCAGGAAAAATACGTTATAAGTTTAACTCATCATAAGAAAAAGAGACTACACTCTATATCAGGGGTTTCCAACTTACATGAGGCCGGGGGCTACAACTGAAAACCCAAATCAAATGGCGGGCTGCAACTTTATCAAAATTATATGTAGGACTCCTTTATGTTTGAAGGAACATTAAATATTACTGTCGGATTTTTACCAAGTTGTACAAACAAAAGTAAATATTAAATAAATAATAAATATTCGGGCTACAATAACTTTAATGTGCACCTATGTATTAAACTATTAATGTGCAACAGATATCAAATTGTTAAGATATAAAACTTTAAAAAAATTGGTATTAAAACTTGCATAGTACCACACAAAATGTTCAATAAGAAAATTGAGGTTTGTCTTCTGCAACCAAAAGAGAATAGATATTTACATTTGAAATTTACAAATGTGTGTGTTAATATTTTCGTCCAAAATGAGTCGTTTCAAAAAGTTAAATCAGAGAATTTCTTCGAGAAAATTTCTGACACACAAATACAAAAAAATGAAATAAAAAAGAGCAACATACACGATTATTTTTGTATTTGAATAAATACTTTCTTGAATGCAAAACCCGAGAAAAAAAAATTTTTTGCACCGTTGGTATGTTAAATTTCACAGAAACGAAGAAATTAGGTTTCTATTAACTAGAAAAGTATTTTAAACCCAAATAGATTTTTTAAGAAAATTGTCCGCAAAAAAATTACAGCTAATATATTTTAGTTCGCAGGCCACAAAAAAGGCTTCGCGGGACGGATGCGGCCCCCGAGCCGCCAGTTGGAAACCCCTGGTCCATATGAATGTTATAAAAATAATTTTTTTAGAGGGCGATTTCAGTCCTTTATTGAGTTTTCAGGGGCTTAATTTAAAAGAGGCGTGAACTTCAAAGGAAAATTATAAATTACAATCATTTTTTTAACACAGATAATTTCATAAATAACATATTATCTATATACAGTATGCCTATAGAATTATTGATTGAATATTTTATCTAACGGATTATTATACAATATTTTTTACACTATATGCTTGTTAATACTGGCTGCATGCTAGTTAAAAAAATATCAATAAAATATTTCACATTAAAATTTTTATGAACTTTTTTTTGTTTTCACAATTTTGCAGCATGCTTAAAATTCATGTCAAAAACAATATTGTTGGTGTGAAAAAAAAGGGGATGGGGATTCTTCCAAATAATCTGGAAAAGTCCCCTAAATGCTTATCCCCTAGTAAAGCTCATTTCTAAAAAAAATAAATTTATATTTAATTTGGGTTGAAAAATCTCTTTCCTGAGCAGTTGCAGTTTTACGTTTTATCTGTTTATTGTAGAAATAATTTAGTAAGACCACTTCTTCTTCTGATTTTTCAGACTGATTCTTTTATCAAAGTTATGTTTCAATGTTTTCGTACCATCTGCTTGCTGAACAGTTAAAAACTTGAGCCCCATATTTACTTAAAAATAAAGGTAAAAATTTTTTTTTACTTACTGAAAATTTAGCTTAGAAGATTAACTAAGAAATTTTCACACAGTAATTTAAAATTTTTTTTAAAGTTCTTCAGAATTGAATAAAATGCAGGAGAGGAACAATGGAAAATACGATGAGTAACATTTATATTTCTACTTGTTTTGAAAATACGCCTGATTTTTAACAAAAAGAATTTTAAAAAACTTTTAAACCACTTTAAAATAATTTTCTTGTCTCATGTCTGTTATGACCTAAAAATATAACTACTATAATTCACTTAAATTACTCTTATAAACTCCCAAACAATTAATAAATAAATTAATTTTTATTAATTTATTTTTTCATGAAGAAAATAAAGATGCCTTTACATAAATTTAAAAAAAATAGTAATTACATTAGAAACAATTTGAATGCATGTATATTAATTATTTAAGAAAAAATAAAATCTTAAAATGGGACACTTGGTGCTTAATGGGTTAAGCCAGAAGTCAAAACATTCTATACTTCTTAAATCACCTTTGTGTACACATAAATAAATAATTTAAGACCTAAACTTATAAAAAAAAAGTACCATAATTTCGCGGAGAAACGCGGCATCATCATACACGCCGCGCCGAATTTTACTATACTAATGCAGGTATTGATTAAAGACATGCTCTAAATACGCATATATATATATATATATTTTAAATAGTTAAATAAAAACCAATAAAAGAATATTGAACATACAAAACAATAGAAACAATCCTAGTATATAAAATAGATTTCAATAACTTACAATTTCAATAAATAAATAAAATTAAGCATTTTCTAATTTTAATGTGAAGTAACCATTAAAATATAAATAAAGTAATTAATATATCAAAAGCCATTAAAATAAGTATGAAAATTTTTAAAAATAAAACAATCTTACTTTTAAATCAACAATCCAAAATCCTGTTTTAGAAATAAACGATAATTCAAAAAAATTTTGTTCGAAGAAACACTAAAGAATAATTTATTTAGATATCACCTATCACTATTCATATCACTGCACTTAAAAATTTCTCAAAACTCTCTGTATCAGAGCAAATTAGGTTTACTAGTTCATTGTTTATTTCTGGTTCATCTCTGTCACTCACACTTTCAGCCTCACTTTCGGTTTCATTTTGTTCCGGGATGATTTCCACTTTTTGAAGCCATTTATCACAGTTTCTTTTTCTCTTTTAATTATTGACAGCTTAAACGCAGCGGTATAATTTTTCCTCTTAAAGGGAGGCATTTAAAATGGATAACTTAAATACAAGTTATGTCAAAACGAAACAAAAATATTAACGGAAGAAAAATATTAATAAAACAAAAACACATCAGAATTCAAAATAAAACGATAAAAAAATAATAATAATGAGCTGAGGAAGATGATCGAAATCAGACAGAAATAAGGGCAATGAAAAAAAAACATGAAAAAAAACAAGTTTCTATATTTAGAATTTCCTCCCCCTATTTTCGCTTCTCAAATCAGGTTTCTTTTTTTTTACTGACTCGGCATAGGACGGTCTTTCTTTTATCCCTGTCTAAAATTCTCACACATTGCTTTTTCCCCTCCTCACTGACCCTCAGTTGAAAGTTTGAAATTCTTCTTGAACATTTTAATTGTAAGATTATTCAAGGTTATCCCAAGCTCATCAGCACCCTTTATTCATCAAGCATTCACATGTTTTTAACAACCAGCTAAAGAAAAAAGGTGTTTCCAGGTGTGCTGACCACTCTTTGGACTAACATTAAGCATGATAACAGGTGGAAAGAATGATGAAGAAATTTCTAGTGGGGTTTCTAAAAAGAAAAATTTTAACGAAGAAAAAAAAAGTCATACCATATAGGCCGCCCCGTTACTGTTTGCCTAAGATAGGTACTCTGCCAGACATTCGCCTGGAGCTGCGGCGATGACTATGGTAACGAGGTATGATTATTTCAAGTAGGGGTGCGGGGTCCCTCTTTAGGACTGGTTTCGGCGAGAGAAAAGGAGACCTCTTAATCGAAGCTAGCCTCCCTAAAATGCCCTCTTCTTGTTTCCATAGAACCAGACTACCACAGACTTAGTGGCAGTCAGAGTACCTATCTTAGACGTACAATAGATACACCTTTCTACTAAATTTTCAAGTTTTAAATCAATAACGCAGCGGCCTATCTCCACGAAATTACGGTACAAACTTAAAAACAGACTAGTTCACAGAACAATATATCAATGTGCTTATAGGTAAAAGAACGAGATAAATTTAAAGAAAAGCAACAGAATAACTAATATCTTACAAAATTCATTTACACAGAAAATTCCTAATAATTTAAATGCAAACTAGTCTCAATGATCAGTCTATTGCGGAAAGATAAAAACAAGAGATTAACAATATACCTGTCCTACAATATTCAAGACCATCAGCAATGGTAAATGCAAGTTCAAGAGTGGCAGTGGCACCAGCTTCTTGGATATGGTATCCGGATATGGAGATAGAGTTAAATTTTGGCATATTCTAAAAAACAAGAGAGTAAATTTTTTTAAGTTTTATAGTCCTAAGGTTTCACCCAATTACTATCTATTTTGTTTATATTACAACTGAAATGCATAAATCAGTTATTCTACATATTTAAGTAATAGGCAGGTTAACTAGGGTGATCTGATAAGTGCCATAATTGTTTCAAATCTCATATTACCTAAGTAAATGGAAAATCACCTAAATGATTTCCACTTTTACTCACTAAACACTTGTTCATCTATATATAGTCAAACCCCGCTATAGTGAACCTTCAAGGGACCGAAATTTAGGTTCACTATAACCGGGAGTTCACTATATCCGTTACGCAGGCAATTTCACTAATGGTTCCCAAACTCCTCCCTTTTATTACATTATATTCATATAAATGACTGAAAAATATTATGTAGTTGCAAAAAATGTGTTATCTTTCATCACTCTTCGTCTTGTGTACAAATAATAATTAGCTGATGAGCAATCCTCAACATCAGATATGGAAACACTTCCCGACTCTCATAATTTTTCCTGAATTTCTGTTATTCCGCTTTTTAAACCTGTCTAACCTGCCATTTGAGCAAAAATAAGTAGTTTCTGTAGATGGTTTTGAGAATCGGTATATGTATTTATTTTGAAGTAGAAATTTCAAAATTATTACTTAGAAAATGGGGGGGGGGAATCAGTCGAAAACAGAAAAAAGTTCATTATATCCAACTTCTTCACTTTTTTGGTTCACTATATCCACTAAAAATAACATTATACGTGTATAGCAAGGAACGGGACCGAGCATTTCGTTCACTATATCCGGGAGTTCACTATAAGCCGTGTTCACTATAGCGGGGTTTGACTGTATTACCAATAAGGTGCATATTAAAGTAAAAATAAATTTTTAGCTTAAACAGTAGCAACCTTTTTATAGGCTTAAATTAATAATAAGTAACTTATTTTTTGATATCTAAAAATTTGAGTTAATATAATCAACAAATTACTAGATAAAATCAAAATTAGTTGACAAAATTAACAAATTAGTTGATAAAATCAATCATCAACCAATTATAACAAATCATACACAGAATAAATATATGTATCATTTTGAATAAACTTTTTGAAGAAATGGAAACTATTAATCTGTACATTAACGTAGGTAAAATGCAGAAAACATTTGATTCCGCACTTTAGAAAGCAGATTAGCTAGATCATGGGTTTATTAACAGTTTTTGAGCTTTATTGGCAACATATAAATAAAATAAAACCACATGTTTATTTTTATTATTTAATCAGTAACTTAAAGAATTTAAAAGTTACTTTATAACATAACATAATTTAATAATTATGTTATGTTTATTTTATTTTATTTTATTTTTTTTGCATTTATACTGACTTCAGACAATAGAGTCTGCTTTAAGTTGAATGATAAGTTACTATAATAAACGTCAGTTACACAAATAAAATTAAACTACACTTTTAAATAACAAAATAGAATTATTTTCTTTTCAACAAAGTTAAATTGATAAGTAAACTTACTTTTGATATATACTCAAATATGTTTCCAATGATGTGCATAGAATGATCAGGTGGATAGATATAAGTATTTCTCACCATGAATTCTTTAAGGATATCATTTTGTATAGTACCAGAAAGTTGAGCTTTTTTAACATCCTAAAATATACAGCACATACTATAAATTACCTGAGCAAATGTATTTTTATAAAAAAAGGTTTAATGCTAGCTGTTAAATGCTAAATTAAGAAAGGATTACTCAAACAACTTGACAGTTGATAAATGCATTTACTAAAGGGTGACTAAAGACAATAAAATAAAATGAGTTAGAAAAAATATTGTTTTTTTTTTTTTTTTTAAAGAGTTCCTAAATCTAACTTTATTTAGTTAGATTCAGGAACTCTTAAAAAACGCTAGATAGAAAATAAGCATAACTTTCTCTTACTGGTAAAAAGAGAAAATTTACAAAAGTTTCAAAACTTTAGATGTAATTCTACTCCTTAGATTGTGAGTAATACTTTTTCATTTGTTTCTCAATAAACTTTTATCACTCGGAGATATTTTATTTAATTAATATTTTTGAATGCTATAAATTTAGATAGTTTTGTTTTCATATTCAGTTTTAAAAGGCAAACATATTAGTAGAATATACAATTCAAATCACACTAAATAAATTACACTTTCAATAAGACTTTTCTATAAATCACCTTTTATTTATTCAAATAGTTCAAATATATAATAAAAATTATGGACAGTTAGCAGGATCTTTTTAATTTAATTTCTTTGATAGTTATATAAAAGAAAAGAAAAAAAAAGAAAGAAAAAAAAGATAAATGGCTTAGAAATAATTTCAATTATGTGTTTATATGACATTATAAAGATCATAACTTCAATTATTTTGCTGAAAAATAATAATAAAAACAAATATAAAAATCTTAATATTACAGTAGAAAAATCTCTACACTGAAAATCATAAAATGTGAGGCTTTGTGATACATAGAATTTGCTGTTTTATAGATCATTTCACCCATCATTAAACTTATCTACTTTTTAAAATAATTTTTAAATACAAACACTTTAAAACGGAAAATCACTTGGGAATTTTTTGTTCACACAAGAAAATTATAACTATCGAATGCATTAAAACCAAATATAATCAAATTTATCAATTTTAGTATGTTTTATAGATTGTAGCCTCTTAAGAAAATGGTTTTTCTCGCAGCTTGTGAACAGTTAATAGTTCTTCCTTTGTTATAGAAATGTCTTAATCATGATTTATTGAACTGTTTACATCTGCAAAGTTAATGAAGTTAGGGAGAATAGTTGTTTACAAAATTGTGTTATATCTATCTCATACAATACATGGGTGCCACTCTAAAAAAATTTCGAGATTGAATTTATTTTTTGACCAATTAACAAGGTCTAGAGCTGTTTACCAGAACTTTCCAAAATTTATAGCTCACTTGCTCCAAAATGTACCTTTGCATGATGAAGGCTCATATATCATAATCATTTTCTCATATATTATTATCAACTAGGAATTTATTATTTTATCAAAATTATTACTTATTTTTTTATTTACAGTAAACAAGATAAAAATAAGTCCAACCTTGTACCAATCACTGAATAATGAACTACTATTTTTGTTGAGAATCTATTCATCTCTGCTTATTTTTCAGTTCATCATTATTTTAATTTATCCTATCTCTATAAATTTAAAAAAAAAAAACTTTATTTAACTTTGGAAAGCATTTGAAAACGTTGGAGAAAAATTAAAACTCAAGCAAATTTAGATACAACAGTAATACAAATTTCACTTAAACAAGCAGGTGCTAAATTTTCAGGAAATTTAATTTAAAAAACAAATGGGAAAGAGATATTAATTCACTGATTTTTTCTCAAGACTGATTTCAGTCCCCAGGACTGAAGAGTGACATCCATGTACTATAATTGTGTACATTAAGAAACTGCATTATTAAAAGAAACATGACATTCAAATTAACATATGATGTGTCTCACTTGCTCTTCTCCAGCTACTATGAACATGGCTAAAACGGGAATAACAGCTCCGTTCATCGTCATAGAGACTGAAATCTTATCCAAAGGGATGCCTTCAAACAAAGCTTTCATGTCCTCCACAGAGTCGACAGCAACACCGGCCATCCCCACATCTCCAAGAACTCTCTCGTTGTCCGAATCATATCCACAATGAGTTGCTAAATCAAATGCAACTGAGAGTCCTTGCTGTCCCATTTTAATGTTTTCTTTGTAGAATGCATTACTTTCTTCCACAGTACTGAATCCAGCATACTGAAAATATTCATTTACTATTTTAACTAGCAATAATCAAATTATTATTTTCCAACATTGTAAATTTAATATAGCAAAGTAAATTTTTTTATTTATTTAACTGATAAAGTATGGAAATTTTTTTAAAATTTAAATGAAGTGAATCATTGTAAAAATAAGTGAATACCTGTCGTATAGTCCAAGGTCTTTGAGAGTACATGGTGGGATAGGGGCCACGTGTGTATGGAAAGGAGCCAGGTAATTCATCTGGAATATTTTTACTATCTTCTTTAGAATATAATGGCTTCACTAATACTCCCTGTAAAATATATATAGAATTCATAATAAAACGATAATTCTTGCTATTCTAAATGCCAAATCTTTCAACAAAAAACCAGCACCTCTTAAGTACTTTTTAAACACTCAAAAATATTTTTAAGCACTATATACATTAACAAGATGCAAAATTTTCAGACTTTACATGATCATGACAAAACAACCAGATTCCTTTTTCGATTATTTAGCAATTATAAAATGATCAAGAGATTTTTTCGGTTCAATATCAGAGAGTGGAAAATGAAGCCTGAAATTGAAAATATCTTGTGAAATGCAGCAAAGTTGCACATGAGAGAGCAAGAATCTCATCGAACCCAGCTCAGTAGATGCACATGCGGATTTGCAAGTATTTCATCAAACATGTAAAACGATTAGTGCTTTCATACGCTACCGATCTACGGTACGCCAAAATGGAATGCGGTTGAATGAATTATGAAAACGTTGAATATAACAATGTGAAAAGCACGCTTCTGCATAATACATGGTGAAAGTAGACAAGGTAAAGAAAAAAACCTCTTTTTTGAAAATGGTTAAACAAGCACTTTATAAAAACACCCAATGAAAAAAAGCCCCTTAAAGGATTTTTAAAAAACGAAAATCGCAAATAAGCGCTTCTTAAAAACACTACGCAACGTGAAATATACAGTCAAACTTGTTCATAACAAGCCTTGATTTAATGAAGGCAGAAGGAATAGTAAGCAGATGGCCACTTCACCCTCCCATGATGAATGTTCAAGCTCCCATATTCCCTATTTTTCTACCAGACTAGATAGATGGAGAAACTACCATGAATGCAAATAATAAATATTACATTACAGACAAATATTATATGATTTGTGCAGTGTGAGACAATTTTAACTCTCCCAAATACAACCTTACATAACCATATGCTAAATATGTAAAGCAAACAAAACAACTCACAAGACTTATTTGAAGAAATTCCACTGAATGTGGATACGCTGAAAAACTAGTTTTACAAAACTACTGATTTCAATTCGAGATAACTTTCTGTTCTAGGTAATGAATATATATATATATANTATATATATATCAGGTTGACTGATAAAAACAATAACAGGCTTCCTAAAACCAAAAGAAATTTAGAAAAATTCTAATGTATCCCTCCGCTTGTGTTATGTTTTCGAGGCGATGTGTGAACAGGCTTAATATTCTACAGGGGTCTGTCCAGACACTTTGCGAAAGGTCCGTTTTTATAAAATTGTGAAAAAATTACTCGTAATTTGTGAATGTAAAATAAACGTTACATTAAATTCTTTCAACCAGGGTCCTGCTTTTGTGTATTTGTGCAAATAGGGTCCTGTTATTGCAAAAAACTTTTTCAAGGAGTTTTTAAATTGTAAAGAGATACTAGATTATGCTCACCACTGTAAAATCATAATAAAAAAAATTTATTTTACAAAATAAACAGCAATTGCTGCTACTAAATTAGAGAGGCAACATACGAATATTTGGTATTTAGCCTATACTGCTGAAGGCAAAATATTCATTTCGGGCAAATAAAGAAAGAAGCATCTGCTGAAGACAAAACTTAGTTTGTTTACATTGGGGTTTATTTGATTAACAAAACAATAATGAAGACAAACAAATTTGTGAAGGGTCCGATAAAAAGATTAATTATTTTTTGAAAGGTCCGTTTTTAAGTTCAAATATTTTGTGAAGGGTCCGTTTTTATGAAAAGATATTTTGTGAAGGGTGCGTTAACAGAACCAAATTTCTTCTTAATAGACCGCTGTTCTAGGAAGTTTTATTATAGTAAATTTGCGATTAAGTTTAACCATAATTTTACCATTCATAAGAGTTTTTAGACTGTAGTTTGCAAATTCTAACTCATTGTGAGCCTTAAACAAATTTTAAAAAATTAATATAAAAACATAAATAAAGTGTAAGGTTTGCCATGTTTTGATTTTTATCTCTTATTTGGCTATATTTGTTTGAAATATCATAGTTTGATATTTTTGGGTTTGCATCAGAGCATGTGTGCTTAGTCTTCTGAATTCATTTGCTGTTTGCTTTGTTTACATTTAAATAGGAAGAATGTGTTATTTTATAAATACTATTACAGTAGAGAACCATTTATCTGGTATCCAGATAACCGGGAAACCAGAAAACCGGGAAAAATTTTGATCGGTTTTCCCGCCATTTTAAACTAGAACAATTATGAAAAAAAGTGGAAATGAACTCATCCTTGAAGTTGAGTAGAGGAAAATGTAAGGAAGGGGAGAATTTTTTTCCCCGTTTACGCAGAGGAGCGTCATTTCCTCTGTGACCTTGAGGGCAGGAAAGGGAGGAATGTTTTATTTTCTCCTTTAGGCCGTCAATCAAGCTCAAGGGTGCGGCATGCTGATTTCGTTTTCTGTTTAATTTACGAGGGGGTGGGGAAAATGCATTGCATGCATATTAGTGAACAGAAGATGAAAGAGAAAAATATATTGATTAATAAAAATAAAATCTTTTTCTTCTGAATAAATTCAAGTGTGGTATCATTTGCAAGTTTTTATTGATGTGGAATCACATCTGCTGTAATTAAATATCATGTTTTTATCAACAACAAAAAAATAAATAAATAAATAAAAGGAGAATTGTTTATTAATTTAAACATAGGATTATTTTATGAAGCAGATTACAGTTTTGTTTTTCTGATTCCACTACGTTTGATTTTTTTTTCTTTTCACGATAAATTTCGCACTCAATAAATTAATTCTTTTTATTCATAAATTTTATCATTAGGTTTTTTTAAAAAATTCCGTTGATCTTGCTTTATTCCGGGTTTCAATATTTATGCTAGTGCCTTTTTTAGCTATCGTTTCGGTTCATTAATTTTCAAGTGTTTTAATAAGTTTTCCTTTTATTTTATCGTTTCCCCCGTATAATTAGGTATGAAATATATTGCGTTATTTAACCATTGGTTTTGTTTATATTAGTTAATTCAGGAATTGTAATTACGTTTAAAAAATAAATACGAGAAATTGGTATTTTTTAATCTTGTTTTTCTTGTCTAAACTTGCAAATTTTTTTATTCCTTTAAATTTTATTTTTCTACCATTTTTTTTTTCTTTTTAAAGTTAGGAGTATCTTTCTTTTTTCTCTTACTTTATACATTACACTTTTTCCTTGTAATTCGGGTTCGATAAAACATTGATTAACGACACTTTTTGGTCGATCCAGAAAACCGGGAAATTCAGACATCCGGGATAGCTATGGTCCCGAGCCTCCCGGATAATTGGTTCTCTACTGTAGTATAATAATATTGTTTGACGCATTTTTTCAAGTTTAGGCAGAAAAATCAATCGGAAGTAGTAACCTGCAAGTCTTAAAATGAATTTTAACCCTTAGCCTCATCTGCACTGAGCTTCACACTGTCAACCATCCATATCAGAAATTTTTACTTAAAATTTTTTTCTTACCTCAGCAGTGTGCCAGCCCAACACTTCTAAAGGATCCTTGCCTTTTAATACCTTCCTAGCAGCAGCAACCCAGGCTTCAGGCATGTGAGGATTAGTAGCATACTTTAATGTCTGAGGCTTTAGTAACTAAAATTAACAAAGTAACTGTATGTCATTTTAAATCTAAAAAAATTACATTCATAAATTTTTCAATGTAAATTTTCTTAAGAGTAGATAATTTATTTGCTACGCTTTCATATCATCTTTTATTTTCAAATAAGTTTTCAAAATACCTTAATTTTGAAGGAAAAATTTCTTTTAAAAACTTACACTCAGTATTTAATCTTAAGGAGAGATTTCCGTATCGTAATCTGCAGCAGAATAATAGCCAAGTCTTTGCAATTATTAGCCTATGGCCTGCGAGAAACTAAAAAAAGCATAACAGAAAAGGACCAACTCGAAAGATATAACTCATAGCCAACATCCAGAAAAACATCTACATGTTTTTCTTTTTTTTTTTTTAAATTTGTAAATTTAAAATCCATTTGGCACATTAGATCACGGAGCGGTAATATCCACAATCACAATTTCTTCCTTATGCAATTTTGATTTTAGAGGTTTCAAAGTGTAGATTAATTTCCTCTAATTACTAATTATATTATGAGGACTCCAGTGTGTGAAAAGAGCAAGGATGACGATTCTAAAACTTAACATAAATTTATTGAAACGTAACAAGTTTTGTGCGCCTGCTCGCTGACGGGATACTCTCTGGAATGAGTATAGAAATCCTGAAAATTTCTCAAGAAGAGGCACAATTTGGCTGAAGAGGCACAATTTGGGGGTTTGATCTAAAAATAGATTTTCTAGAAGGGAACTGCTACATGATCAATGACGCTAAAATTAGCACTTTCTCTATATACTTTGGAAAAGGTAGACTATCTATTAACTATATTTCCCTTACGTTACAGAAATATCTACGTTCAATTAAAGTTTTAAGTATAAGGTGTTCTTGTAGCAAATATAATTATGCTCAAACCGGCATTTAGAATAATATAACCTTAAAGCAAAACGACCAGATGATCAGCACGTCTTTTCTGGAGTGGCGGCGTACGCGTTAAAATGAATATATGTTTTCTTCGAAGATTTGTTTTCTATGAAAGAGCAAAAATCTCAGTATTTATTTAATTTAAATAATGGTTAAATTATACATATCTTCAAAAACTTTCATGATTTACTTATTTAACACTCTCTCTTTCTAATATTGAATTTTTACTTTGGGGGGAATGGATTTTGATAATGGTAAAATAAAATAATTTCAATCCTATTATGCAGTCCAGAATTACGCATTGGTTTCTAATCAAATAAAATCAACAAATTTTGTCATTGTATAGTTACTTCTGCATTATGAATATACCTGCTGAGTAATTCCACTAAAAACTTTTTTAGAAACCTTTAACTTGTACATCGTTTATTATTGTTTTATCATATCTAAATTATATTTCATTCCGGGTAGTGTATAGCGTGAGGATGCCTGTGAATCCTCAGGAAACAGGATGATCCCTCAAGGCATGTTTTCAAGCATGCGCAGTATACTAATCATAATGAGTAACGCCTCCTCCCTGTCCTNCACTACCTTCCCGCAGTTCCGCATCCAGCGAGTCCGCATTTACAAAATGTAAACAAATAAGCCGACCTAAAGTAGAAGTAGTTGGTCATAAATAATCTTGTTAAAGTCAAAGTAGTAGTTTTCGTTTTAAACAGTGAAATTTGAAATTAATTAACTGTACCTGTCATGTAATAAAGGTAAACAGAAAAATACGAAACTGAAGGCGCTCTTTTTGCAGACGATATTTGAATTACGTTTAAAATGGAGGAAGACGATGGAAGTGTTAAGAAAAAACGAAAGTTTGAAAAATCTCACCATAACAAGTATAACAGATCAGTAACGTCACTTGCTCCTAAGGCTAATAGTCGGCCTTTGAATTCATCTAATCTGCAAAATGACTGGGATTTATATTTTCCAGACAATATTCCAGAAGGTGATTTAACAGTAATGTCGAAATTGAGAATTGTTGAACATTATTTTTTGTGTTATGAAGAAGATGCGTTAATTGAAATTCACGAAAACAGATATTTCACGTTAAATGTTTCGCATTTATCTAAAAAAGATTCGTTTTTATCATGGCCTAAATTTTTAACAGAATTAACGCATACACCCGTTTTAGTAATGAGTATATTTGGATATGCTATGGAGCGAGTAATTAAACTGAAATGTTCGCCTGACTTGCTTGAAAATAGTAAATGTAATTTAGATAATGTTCCACAACCGAAAATAGTCCCACGCTTCATTGGTTCCAGTAACTTATTACGTTTTCAAGATTTAAAAACGTACAACTATGGGCACTTTGTAACAGTTATGGGGATTGTTGTTTGCTCTGCAGACGTAAAACCTTTCTGTGTTGAGATTGCCTTTTCTTGCTTGAAGTGCCAAGAAATTCAAATTACGAAACAAGAAAAAGGATGTTACACATATCCAAATAAATGTTTCACTAAAGGTTGTTACTCAAAAACTTTTAAGCCATTGCTTGATTCTCCATATACGCAAACAGTTCCGTGGAAATCGATTCGCTTGCAAGAATTGAATGCGGATCAGAGCGAAGGTGGGAGAGTCCCCAGAAGTTTAGAATGCGAACTGGCGTGTGATTTAACAGATCGGTGCATTCCTGGAGATGTTGTCATTATTTCCGGCATAGCGGATGTCAACAACGCTAATGAGAAAAAAATGACTGCGAGTAAAGATGCTTGCAATTATTCCCTCTTCATCAATGCAAATTCAGTGACTTGTATCAAAGGTAAGAATGTAGATGACGTTGATGAGAATAATGACTTGAAATCGGAAGATGTTATTGCCATTAAAAAAATTCATTCCGAGTCGAACATTTTCAGGCTTATTGTCGCTTCTTTGAGTCCTAATATATTTGGTCACGAGCTGATTAAAGCAGGCATGGCTTTGGCCCTCTTTGGTGGAAGTGCCAATCATAAAGAGAATAGTTTGAATGCAAAAATATCAACGAGGGAAAACTCTCACGTTCTCGTGGTGGGAGACCCTGGATTGGGAAAAAGCCAGATGCTTTTGGCGTGCGCCAACGTGTCGCCCAGAGGAGTCTACGTGTGTGGCAATTCGACGACTGCCTCTGGCCTTACTGTTACAATCTCAAAAGGGGGTGGCGGGGAGAATTCATTAGAAGCTGGTGCTCTAGTTTTAGCTGATCAAGGTCACTGTTGCATAGATGAGTTTGATAAAATGATGCAACAACACTCTGCTCTGCTCGAGGCTATGGAGCAACAAACAATTAGCATTGCTAAGAGTGGTGTTGTTTGTACGCTACCTGCTAGAACTTCAATTATTGCAGTAGCAAATCCCTCTGGTGGACACTACAGCAAAAGTAAAACAGTTTCAGAAAACTTAAAAATAAACGGTGCCCTGCTCTCTAGATTCGATCTTGTTTTTATTCTTCAAGATAATCCAGACACATTGTTTGATGATAAGATGAGCAATCATGTCATGGGCCTTCACACTGAACCCAAGGTCAGCCATCACTTTGAAAAGCCTTTGCTGAACGAGTCTCTTAGCATTGATGGTGACTTGAAGAAACGATTGCAATTAAAATTCAATGAGAAGCTGAATTATATACCGCATAATTTGTTACAAAAATATATTACTTATGCCAAAAGGTTTTCTCAGCCAAAACTTACACCACCGGCATGTGATTTGATAAAAAAAATTTATTTAGACATGAGAAGAATCCACAAGGTACATCAGGGCAGTCCTATCACAACGCGGCAGCTGGAATCCCTCATTCGACTTACTAGAGCGAGGGCTCGTGTGGAATTAAGATCCCACTGCACCGTAGAAGATGCAAAGGATGTGATTCAGATAATGAAGTACAGCATGTGGGATACTTTTTCAGATGAATCGGGCTTTTTAGATGTAGATCGATCCATACATGGTTCGGGAATGAGTAATCGATCTCAAGCAAAGAAACTCATGAATGGTCTCACAAAAGCTGCAAAGACAAAAGCAGATGACTGTTTTACAGTTTCAGAAATTAAAGACATTGCTAAAACACTTAAGATTTCTTTGAATAGTTTTCAATGCATCCTAGATTCCTTAAATGATCATGGATTTTTATTAAAAAAAGGTTTTCAGTTGTATAAAATACAGACCCTTTAAAAAAATTTCTTCAAACACTTAAAATTTCATTTAATAGTTTTCAATCCATTCTAGATTCTTTAAATGAACGTGGATTTATATTAAGAAAGGGTTTTCAGTTGTATAAAATACAAACTTCTTTTAAAACACTTAAGATTTCATTAAATAGTTGGCAACATGGACATAGTTGAAGGAAACCCCCTTTAACAATTTACCATGTTTCAGTGATTTCTTTAAAAATATTACCAATAAGAACATTTTATGTGGGTTCTGAAATTACTTAAGGTTTTTCATAACATGTTAAAGGAGTTCAAAAATCAATCAGGGTGCATAGCTAGATTTTTCAATAAAAATAAGCACCTTTTAAGTACTTGTTAAGTTATTTTTTAAAATTTGAATCTAAATTGCTTTAATCTTGTCAAATTATCTTTAATCTTGTTTAAGTTATATCCTCTTCATTTTATTCTTGAATAAAAATTAAGTTCATTAGAAAAATAAATAGTAAGAGAAAGATTAGAGTAACTGATATGTATTAAAAATTATTTCAATATCAAATTTCTTAATATTTTGACTGTTTTATTTGACATTTTTACTTATTTATTTTTTTATATAGTTTGTAGATATTTCAACACAAAATTGTTTATTTGTGAAATTAAAAAATTATATTTTTAATAAGTCTCATATGGAGAATCTAATAATAAATATTTTTAAAATATTACTTTCCAATATTTATGATTTACCACTCAAATTCGTTATAACAATATCTTTATTTATCTTTTTAATGCAGTCCTATTATCATAAATATAATCCCCCCCCCCCGAATTTGAGAGGAAATCGACACCTATAGTTTGCATTGCATTCTCAATTCTTTAAATGATCATGGATTTAAAATGACTTCTTCATATATAGTTTGATGATCATGGGTAAAAAAAGGTTTTTCGTTTGTATAAAATAGAAATTTTAAATGACTTTTCATAAAATCCAGCGTATTTCTTTATAAAAATAAAATTTTAATATATTGAATGTATGATTTTTTTTTTTTTGTTGTAAAATTATTTCATTTAAAAAAAACTTTTTTTTACTTACCACATAAAATATTGTATTTAAATAATTGGCACCCTCATTAAAAAAAAATAGTATTGCATTTGTTTTTGGTATTAACTTTGTTTTGCATGCTAAGATCAAATAGCAGTTTCTCAACTGAAAAACCTATTTGACTAGAAACCTATTAAACTATTTGACTATCTAGAGATAAAGATAACCTATACAAGTTAAGAAAAAGCCATTATCCCTATGGAGAAAGCCTGTGCATACACGCTAAGCTCCAAGGGCAAACAAATATCAACATTGCCAACTTTTGAAACGGTGCAGCGTGGCCTTTTTGATTATAAAAATTAGCATGAATTAAATTTCTGTCCGAGTTTAACTTTTAAATGCTTCTTATTGTTCTAAAAGCATAATTATATAATTTTAATTATATTACTCAAATCCTATATAGCATTGACCTTTTCTAAACTTGAAACGGAGTATAGAAAAGTCAGAGAAATTTTTGATTTGAGTTTAAGGAATTTAATGTAATGAATTTCTTCTTGACAGAATTTCAAATTTTTTAACATCAAGAAAAAAAATTAATTTAGCTTTTTTTTTTTACAATTTTTGTCTAATTAAATTCTATCAGATAACAGAAGAAATTTCTACTATTCAAGATATGGTGAATTATGCAAAAAGTGAAATTAACATTAAGGGGTCCAAACTTTCATCTATTGAGACTGTTTTTCACATTTCAACAACCCACTATATTTTAAGGTTTGGAAATCGCACTTTATAAAAAAAGAGGTATTTTTATTAAAAGTGTGTTATGCTACTGATTTTGTAAATTAAAATATAATCTCTAATTAATTAGCTTATTTAATAGTTTAGCATTTGACCCATAAAGATTGAAAATTGGATTATCGGATCAAAAGGGTTATTCAGGGTTTTATTTTGCACAATATATATATAATGACTCAAATAAAAAGTATCTTCAAGTGAATAAAGCAATCGTTTAAAAAGAATTTTGTATAAAAAAGTGTTCCAAGTAAAAATGAATGTTCTAACTCTGGTCTAAATTCAATTTATTTAATAAGAAAACAGTCAATTATATAAAAAAAGAACAAACTAGTAAATAAAATTTATTATATTCAAATAAAAAAACTAAATTTGTACAGAATATCAATATTTATAAAGAAACAAATATACATGTAAATTTGAGACAACGTAGATATACACATAAATGAAGGCATAGCAGTTTCTTTAACTAAACAAGGTTTCTTATTCTTTAAATTCTTATGCTATCAGAAAAATAAAAATTCTTTTTTGAGCTATGAAAGTAAGTTTTCTGCAGTTAAAAAAAGTTCTATAAAATTAAAATCTCCCACTATGCTACCTTCATCTTAAAAAGATAATGATAATAAAGAATATTACATTGTAACCCAAAATAGGTTTATATATACATTTTTTAAATTTTGATATTTTTAAAAACTTATAAACATAATTTTCTTATTGGCCGAAAACTCACAGTGTGATTACTTCAATAATAATGATACCAATTTTTTTGGTTGTCATCAGGAAAAAATTTATGAAAATAACAAGTTTTTTTCTTTTTTTTTTACCTTAAAATATTTCTTTAACCCTTATTTAACAGTAATAAGGTATAATGTTTAATTATCACCACTTCTGAAGTGTATTCTCTGGTATTATATTTTTGATTAGTATTTTAAATTAAAGGCTTCAAACTAAAAAAAGTTAAAAACAAACTAAAACTGGTGTATCTTTATTATAAGGCAAATCAAATCTTTATATCTTAATTGAAATTTTATGATTAATATATGTATTTAAAACGTTACAAAGATTATGAATCATTTATTAAACAAGAATTAAGTTATATTTACTTATATGATAAGCTTTGTGTCTGGTAATCATATGCATTCAATAGGATGACTACAAGAGGGTAAGACATCATCAGAAATTATCTTTTCATAGTATTAATAAATAATCTTTATAGTACAGTGAAAAACATTTAAATAGTTTTTTTTTTAAGAGTTAAAATTTTAGATGCCGTTGCAAAGGCAATTGGGTAAAACTATTAGTATCCTTATAGATTTTAGAACTAAATCTATATTAATACAATAAAACATAATATATTATTTAATTGGAGACTTTATTTATGATGTAACTATCTGTCTAACATCTAGAAAACAAAAAATTGTTTAACAATCATAGAGTTTAGTGCGCAAAGGCAGTTGGAGTAAGAGCCTCCAAATTAATCAATAAAATTTCATAGTTATTTAAAAATTACATGCATGTTTTTTTTCTTTAATGTTGATTATTATTATTATTTTAACTAGTTCAATTAATAATGATATTGACCACTTTAGCTCAATGTCAATTATCATTAGATTTCTTTTTATATGCTTTTAAGAAATTTATTTATTTTTTTGGCAAGCCACTATTTATTAATCGAACTTATACTTAAATTAAATTCATACTTTTTTTTTATAAATAATTTATTTTTAAAAAAATTATATTTTTGAGCCTAGGGAAACATATAAACCATTAATATATATTAAAAATCTAATTTCAATAAAATTACATTTGAATATCAAATAAGCTGCTATTACACATTAATTTTGAATTATAACATTTTGAAGCTTTAAAATAAAAGATTAGTTTCTTAATTTTAAAAGTTCTTTTTCAGAGATCAGACGTGTTAAAAATAGAATTTCAAAAAATGTTTCTAAGTTTGAGAAATTCCTAGGTCACATAAGGTAAAATTAAACAAAGCACAGCTCAAAGGCTGTTTCCAAAGGTATTTAATTTAGCTAGAGATTATAAACAACATATACATAACAATTATAATATATTTCAGAAATGAATGTACAATTTATCAACAGTAAAATTGCTACTTATAATAATTTTACTATTACTGTAAGTCAAATGTATCACTTTTTTACAATTAATTCTCAATTCCAAGTTAAAGCAGAAATCTAATAAAAATGTCATTTACACAAACAGCTACAAGATCAGAGGATATCATTGAATGGTTCCAAAAATAATCTAAATTCTGTTAAATCTAATAATTTTATTATAGAATATTATGTTAAATCTAATAAAAATAATCTAATAATATTGTGTTCAGCTTAGATTTAGATAAAAGTTCTGAAAACTAATTAAGTTAAAATTGTTTGCATATTTTATGGGGAAAACAGGAATATTAAATTCTTTCCCACAGTATTAATGAGTGTTTAGCGCATAATATATTAAAATAATAAAAATAGTATTAAAAAAAAGGAGTAAATATGTTTTCTTAAGATAAGAGTGAAAAAAATACTAAATTACAGAAAATGGTTTAAAAAGAAAAGAAAAAAGTTATTATTATTTTTTGAAATATTAATATCGAAATTGGTTTATATATATACATAAATATGTAAAGGACAAAGCAAGAATAAAATCTAAACCTAAGTTAAACCAGTTTAAATGAGTATTATTGAGGCATTGCTTTTTAAGCCAAAGAGGGTTGAATGCCATCTATCCACTGTAATTTTTTTTATAGAAACTATTGTCACTTTCTATTTAGGATATATTATAACATATTTTATAATTATTCAATTTAAAATAAGTACTCTTATAGTGAAAAAAAAATTTTTTACTGCAATTTATGAGAAGTGTGCAACACAGGTTATGTTTGAGTCAATCTAGCTTTAAATAATATATATAGATTAAATAAGAAAAATAAGCATAATATTTATAAATTTATCCATTTAGCAAAATTTTTACAAATTTCTTCAGGAAAGTCTATTTAAGTTGAATATTGTAAAGAGAATGAAATTTATGACTGAATATTTTCCTTTTCGTGCAATCTCACTTGCAAAGACTTATCATAAACCCAATTTTCTCCGATTTCGTGAAAAGCCTGAAAAAAAGAACAAAAATATTTAGTTATTTATAAATAAAAATGGTGCATAAAAAGTAAAGTGAATTTTTAAAAGATAATACAAATAGGTGAAAACTTATTATGTTTGACAAAATGAATTACAGCACCACTAAATAAAGTATACTATTCTGTCTATGTGACATCAACTCATTTGTGACTGTGTTCAAGTGTAAGGCAGTGCTGCCTGTAGGTAAATTTAATAACATTAAAAATGTGTTTTTTGACAAGAAACATAGCCTCAAAAGGTCTGTTCAAATATTACTAAAGCAACTAACCACAGTGAAAACCTGTAAGTGAAAGTTCATTGGGCTAAATGATATTGCACACCTTTTCCTTAGAGGATGGTAGGGCTATCCGAAATGTCAATGATAGTAAGTTAATGGCCAACTGTATCAAAAATGAGAACATTTTGTAACATTTCAAAAATTTTTTGTTATTTATAGAAAATGAGTATTTAAAAGTATTTGAGTCATTGTAATTGTCTCAGGAATAAAATGAAATGATAAAAAATGGATTAAAACTAACAGAGAAATATTGCTTAACTAAGCATTCTAAGCAACCCAAAGGAAGTTTTATAACTGTTGTTGAACAGCCGACCCAATTTTTGGAATGTTCAACTCTGTAGCTTGGAATTTTGGACCCAAGTTGCATTAACAATAAGGGAACTCTTGGTTCAAGTATTAGGAGACATTTGCCTTCGCGGAGGACTTTTTTGATGAAAGTAAGCCGCATTTGTGTTACATGGCGAGGAAAATCTACTATGGTTAGCCTTACGGCAAGGAGGCTATAACCCATGATCCACTGAGGATAATTTGGCAGCACTGTGGTTAATGCAAGACAGGTGCGGAATTCATACAGATTATCTATTGATGAAATTCGAACCCAGTTCACATGATTGGAAGGCGAATGCCCTCTATCCCCTGAGCCATCATGACTCAAAAGATTGCTTATAGTATTAAGAATAAAAATGGCTATTCAGTCAATATCTTCTGTTTACGCATCGTACATCATACCGTTCCCAAAGAAAGTTTGATATTTTTCAAAAAAATAAAGAATAAGTTTAAAAAAACTGGAGACATGAATAATATCATAAATACATTCACTACCTTAAAAAACACATGCAAGCATTTCTAAGGGATAAGAAATGAACGAGAACTCAAAAATAACACAACTTCTAAAAGAATGGCTTTGAAAAAAATCACAACCTAATCCATAATCAAAAAATTTAAATAAGTAACAAAATACATGGGTTTAACATTATTTTAAGCATATGAAAAAATTAGTAAGTAGCAGGTAATGGTTATTAATTGATTCTATGTTGCACCTTTTTAATAAACTAAAAAGTATTCTGTCTTCTAAAAAAGTGCCTTGCCTTCGGTCAAGCTCAGGTAGAGGGAATGTCTGGTTATGGCACATCTTAACTAATTTATGTGAGTTGACATAAATCATTCATGATGCTGTATCAAATAAATTATTTGAAAAACATTGTTAAAGGAATAATATATTTTCTTTTTAAATCAGTAAAAAGTAATTTCTCCTATTGTATATTAAATTCTCAGATCGTAAAAAGGTAGCTGGGTCATAGATGAATCAAAGACTAACTGTAAAATCTAATTCTAATTTCAGTCAATCTAAATAAAGTTTCGAGTCAATCTAATTTTAATTTCTAACGTAGAATTTATACAGTTATGAACTGAAATGAATAGAGAGTATTTGATCATGCAACAGCACATTCTTTAAAGTATAAGATTTTGGTTAACTACTTTAAAATGTTTTTTTTTTTTAAATATTATGAATTTCTGCTGTTAAAAGATAAGATTGCACCAACAAGCCAATTTTTAAAAAATCCATAAAACAGTTGTACTATTCCAAATGGTAATTTCAATGTGAGATGTTATATATTGTATTATTTTAAAAAAAACACTATGAATTTATGCTATTATTTTATTTATTTTTTTTTAAATCTACTTTAAGAGCCAAGTAAGTCAACTGATTAAATAAGAATATCACTTACCGACCTAGTAGTAATTAAAAAACTAAATCAAACACCATTTTACAAAAAATGGGACAATTTTTAGAAAAGTTTTTGCATCTTGGATTTTACTCAAGAAACAATGAGGAAATAAGAGGTAAATTAAAAAATTATAATTTTCTATCTACTAATAAAGATTTAATATTATTTATTCATGAATATTTTATCTTGAATCACTAATAAAGTAGGTTTAAATAGAATAAATTAAGTAAATATTTATTAAAAAAAAATTGCAATAAAAGAAAACTTACATATGGAAAAAGTAAAAATATATCCAAGTATTTCAATTAAATGATAAAATATAATAAAATAACTTTATAATGCAACTAAACTATTAAAAAAAGAGATGGATAAAACATAAAAGGAATCTAGCTTAATCAACCGTAGAATAATGTTTTTAAGAATAAAACAATAATAAAAATATAATACTCAATCCTTTATTATTTGGCAATTTATATATAATAAATCATAATAAGTGCAAATTACAAGTTTAATTATTCACATAATATTTTTTTTTTTAAAGTGAAATATCTAGATCTTCAAAACATAACTAACAGTATGAATAAAAAGGGATGGTAACAACTACGAGAGAATACTGTTTAACCTTTAAAAATAAAATGTAAAGTATTTTTTTAACATTCAAAACATTTGGGTCACAATATTTTTTCAGTACTTTATATGAATAACACGAATAAATACTAGCACTTTCATGTCTTCAGTTTGTATAGCATTCTTTAATCATTAATGATTGAGAGAAGTGATATTCTTCATAAAGCAAAAACCTATAATAATTACCCTAGTTTCCCATTTTCTTTTATTTTCTAATCTTTCCTTTGCTTCTAATCTCTGTTTTTGCTCCAAAATAAATTTGGCTTCAGTAGCAGCTTCAACATTCCTTAATCGCAATGCTGTTGTGACATCTTTCCACATTCTAGAACATAAATTAATAAAACAGCATGAGATAGAACAAATCTATATTATCTATTTTATTCTACATTCAATATCAGTTATAAGTTAATTATTTCTATATAAATATTTAGAGATAAGTTGATAAATGTACTTTTCTCTTTATTTAAAAATTTTACTAACAAATTGTGAAATTTGCATTACATTCAACATATTCTACTATTAGCCCAGTACTTATTAGATTTTGATTTATTCAGGCATGAGACTGGGAAAAGAACAAAAGGTCTGAAAATAATTATTAACTCAAATTATAAAAGAAATAGAAAAGAGTGTCAATTTCATTTTCCTGAAAAAAAAACATTTAATTATTATTATTAGCATAATTATTTAAAGTGTTTTTTACTATGTGTGTATATTGACAGTCTGACAAACTGTTGAGCTTTATACATAAATCATGATTAAAGAAAACAAAAAAAAGAGTGAAACAGTAAAAAAATATAATCAAAATATTGACATTAAACATAGCATTTTCCTGTTTTAATTTACTTCTAGAGTTTGGAAACTAAACTTCTTCCAAAAGTTGGAAGACCACTTTATTAATGATTTAGAGGATATTGTTTAAATTTTTTAAGAACATTTAAAATGTATCAGTTGATGTACTTAGATTGAAAATTTAGAAGTTAAATATGTTTATATAGCAATGTTTATATAGTTATACCCAAATAAAACTCCATAATTTTTTTTTTTTTTTTTTTTTTTTTTTTTTTTTTTTTTTTTTTTTTTTTTT